>NC_026741.1:1904556-1936521 GCF_000210295.1 Trypanosoma brucei gambiense DAL972
CGGAGCTAGAGATGGTTGAGGAGGTGCTGAATGACAAGCGTGGCGGAGGTCGCATATTTGATGAAGATGGACGAGCGTTTCGTAGCGAAAATTCTCGCGAGATGTGCGACGAGTCTGTAACGTTCGTGATGCACAAGATACCGTCCGAGGCGGCGGTCATATTTCTCGTTGTGACCAGCTACACCGGAGTTGACTTTTCTGTACTACCCACTGTCAAGCTTGTTGTGGTGAATGAAATGACAAATGAACAGGTGGGGACAATTGATCTGAAGCACGCCACTGGAAATGGCACGGCAAACTTGGCGTGCATGCTCTGCCGCGTTCCTACGAGGCTCAGCGGTAGCACAGCACCTGGAAGTGCCAATGGAACAATAACAATGGACGGGGGTTCTCGTCAGTTATGGGACTTGCGAGAGCTGAACATCCGGACGTTTGGTTACACTTTTGTAGACACGCTACCCACCATGATGGACGTCCTTGGAGTGGAGGTGAACTCCCGCACTAATGCGGTCTGGCAACTTCCAGACTACTCATTATCAAAGGATTCATACGGGGCGTTGCGGCAGCCGCTCTCGGATGTGCGGTTCGGGGTTGGTTGGGGTGGTGATCACGATTTAGATTCCTTCATGGTGTTTTTAGACGAAAAGAATAATTACGTAGACCACATTAACCCAAAACCGGTTAAGCTACAATCGAGATTCCCACACACCGCACGTCATTCGGGGGATGCGATTAATGGATATAGTGCCGTGGGCGATGAAGAATTTATTGACCTAGTCACGTACCGCCTCCCGTTGGAGGTGCACACAATTATATTCGGTGTGTGTTACGTAGAGGGCGGCCGTAGCACAAGGAGCATTATGGATGTGCCTAAGTTCTACATGCGGCTGCAGAATCGCACAGCAGCATGGCCGAACGCCATTGAAGTAGACCGCTGGAATGTTCATGAGGAAATAAAGCGGGCAGATGAGGAAAGAAAAAGGTTGAAGGAAGCGCAGCTGCAAGGCTCCAAGTCAGCGGACAACCTTCCAAAGGTTAGTGAGTTGTCCTCACGCCTCTTACACACCTACAAGGGAGCCGACGGTAAGATGTTTCCCGTGCGTGCGCTGGTGCTCGGCATGATGGTCAAAACTGCAGAAGCTCCGCTTAGGGAACTCTACCCGGAGGCTTGTGCTCAGAAGCCTGAAGGGGGGTTGGAGGAAGTGGAACGGCGAAATTCGAGCGGATCTCCACGTGACTCCGACGCTCAAGTAGCAACGGAAGAGGAGGACGGGAATGCAGCGGGTGCTGATCCGCTTCCAGAAAGCGATACTGTTGTTTCCGTGTTTCAGTACCTCCCCATTCACGAGTACGTTCCCATCAGCAATGCAAAAGGGTTTGTGGAAATGATGCCGTATATGCGCTGCATAGCAAAGTACTGTCGGAACAAGCCTAGCAGCAATTTAGCAACTCGAAGTAGTGCGGATCAGAATATTAATAACCCACTACGACTGCAAACCTTCCAACCGCAGCTAAACACACAGACTTCTATGTGGGATCAGGTACGAGCTTCCAGTGGAGTGCTTTCCTACCACGCCGTGAGGGTGCAGTTTCTTGAGGTGCGGCATCTGCAACCGGAGCTGCCACACGTATTCAAGTGCCACGGTGAGGTGTGGGTATGCGAAAAGACACCCTTTACGGAGAAGCGCTCACTAACCGTATACGACCAACCAACCTTCCGCACACCATACTTAATGCACAGGCAGAACATGCAGTGGGACGAAAGCAACCCAGCCACGGCCGCGTTACTCTTCGTACGGGAATTTGATCGTATCCGTGTGGTTATATACGAGCGCGCCGCCTTCGGCTACGTGGACATTGACCTTATGGATATTAACGAGTTGTGGTCACAGAACCCGCAACCTGATCTGTTCGTGCCAAATGCAACGCAGCCGGCGAGTCTTATGTCCGCCACCCCGGCGCAGGACCGGTGGTTTCAGTTAAGCGGTGGACCACTTAGTGATGGGTTAGTGCGGCTGCGCATATCTCGTGCTCCGATTGGAAAGCTGCTCGAGGAGAGTGAGCGAACCATTGCAGCAGCAAAGAAGAAAAGGCGAGACCATGCGAGGGCTGTGGAGGAAGAAAAACATGAGGCTGCTAGAGAAAGATACTCAGGACCGTGCTGCATCATGTAATGGTTGGAACCGGAGTTGTCGTTTGCTTTGCTCTACCTCTTGTCGACATCACCAATATGGTATATTATAGAATAACTCCCATTTCGTTAGATGTTGTGTGTTGAAGTTATGTATTCGAGGAATTTCTTCCAGCGTTGCGATTTCGCATTGCATGACGCTCCCCGTACCGTTTCCACCTTTTTACTTTGGTGATGTTGCAACTAAAAAAAGGTTCTCCAATGCAGAGATGCAGTTGCAGAGGGACATTTTGCTCCCGTCCCTCTTCTTCTTTTATTGTTTCTCGCCACAGTGCTACTCTTATACCTACTGTTTGCCTTTACCCACCTCGCTACTTTCCCTACACCCCCCGAAGCAAAGCCAAGCAGTCACACCCATAAACATACGAAGCACAGTGCAAAAAAAAAAAGAAGTCTTTTATGGCCGACGAGGAACCACGCGACATTAAACTTGATCTTGAAAAGGACTGCCTGGCGAACAACTGCCAACATAAAGTGCTCGCCTACAATGCCTGCCTCGAGCGCATCAAGGATATCCCTTCAGAAAAGGAGCCTCACTGCTACCACCAATACTTTGATATAGTTCATTGCGTCGATGTGTGCGTTGACCCAAAGCTGTGGCCAACGTTGGTGTAACGTCAACGGGACTTTAAAAAAAAAATGGGGGAGAGGGTGTGATGCTATGGGAGGAATCAAATCAAAGCACGAGGGAGCAATGCAGTTCTCACTGGTTGTGACTGGGTTCTTGTCCACTTATTCGCTTATTTACTTTAACTATCGGAATTGAAGGAAAAGGGTAGGGAAATATATGCGACTGTCACTTTAAGATCCGTGCGTAGGAGTGAGCAACCCCTTGCCACAATTGTGGTTTGATACTCGGCAAGCGATTGGAAAAAGTTTGTTAGGTGTTGTTTTGTTCGTTCGATTGTTATTTTTTTTTCTTTTTGTCTAAGAATGGAGGAGATGCCTGACTCACCCCGCCGCGGTTGCAAGGTGAGAGGGGCGTCAATTCGACGTGTGGAAGTTTGTTCTACATATTGATGCACCGCATACGACGGGGGGTATTTATTTTCTGGTTGTTGTTATTTTCAAGTAAAGGAATTTTAGCATTATATTACGTTTGGGGTGGTGAAACGGGTGGAGATTGGTCCACAGAGGATGTTTAGGCTCGTGAAGGGACATGACGGGATTAGTGGGGCGCATTTGTAGAGAATTTCAAATGCATTCGTTTGCGAGAACGTCTTCTCCACGATATTCGTGACCCTGCAACTGCGGAAGCCTCCAACTGCATTTTGTGGTTACATGACTTTGTCAGTGTAATTTTGCTGTGCGTTCACCTCTTTTTTTTTGTCTTGCGTTTCTCTTTTTAAAACTTTAATCTCGTTCTTTTGCGACAATTAACACCAATGCAGTTTGTACACAACTGCGCTGTGACCCACCACAGTGCTACATAAGGGTATGCTTTCCGCAACTTTCGGCACTTTAGGAACATCATGTGGTCGGGGCTTCCTTCAGCGTCAGGGGTTACTTACAACCTTTATGGGGCGCTTTTGTCACAGTGGAGGCGGTGGTAATAATCAAAATAACGATAGCAGCAACAGTGGCAACGATGGGTCCTCAACTTCAGGAGCAATCCGCGTCAATGTGACAACCGCTGAGGGGGAAAAGATTACATTCTCTGCCCCAAGTGGTTTAACATTGATGGAGGCGCTTCGTGACGTTGCTCGGGTGGACATTGAAGCCGCCTGCGACGGGACATGCGCCTGTAGCACTTGTCACGTCATCCTTCGCGAAGAGGACTTTGGGAAGCTGACAGCGGCATCGGAGGATGAAATGGACATGTTGGACCTCGCGCCGCAGGTGACACCGACGTCGCGGCTCGCGTGCCAGGTAAAGCTCAGCAAAGAACTTAATGGGATTACGCTGCAGATGCCGAGTGAAACAACGAATGAAATGCGGTGATATCGACGAATATCTATTTCGGCTGACTTCTTCCGTCGTGCATGCACACACAAACGCACACACGTGCGCACGTGAAGGTGATGCGGAGAACACAAAGACGTACGGCAAATAATAATTGATCCTGCCTTTTTCTCATTTTTTTTTTGTGTTGTACAAATGTTGTCAGTTGCTCGGCTGTCATTGTTCGATACTTGCAACGCTACTCATCCCCATCGCTGCATGTCTCCCCTTCCCCTTTCTTACTTTTTTATTTTAATTATTGCCTGCCGCGCTGCCGCTGCCGTCCCGGTCGCTGTCGGAGCTCCACTGGAATCCTTATAGCGCTGTGCGGCGCCCGACCAAAAGGCGGCCCAGGTAGGATCACATTGTAAAGGAGGAAAACTATTTATAGGCATACATATACGTTCTTCCCTCGTTCTTATATTGCAGGAGTGCACTGTTTCTCTGAGCATCACTCGTACAACTACACGTGCATTTATCTATACGTTTGGCAGTTCGCATTTTGGTTAAGCTAATGCAGTCAGCAGGAGGAGATTCGACTCCAAAGCCCACAGGCGCGAGTTGCATTTGTAGCGCCACGAAATATATTTACAGCTTTCGGAGGAAGGAATGGGTTGTGTCGGACACCAACGTTCAAATCATCAAACCACTCAAACCATTTGCTAAGGGTGGCATGCGGGTCTGTTATGAGGTTGAGGAGATCGAAGATGACGGCAGCCGCACGCGCTGCATCGCCAAGTTGTTCCTTAAGGTTGTGAGTGACGTGAAGGAAGAGGATTACTTCTGCGAAGGGGAAGCGCAGTGTCTCTGCGAAGAATTTGCGAACAACTTCAACAAGGCTCCCTTCCGTGGACCTAACAAACCGCGCATATCATTCTTACAGTGTCAGGTGTTGCGTATTAGTCGTAATATCATCCCCCGCGAGTACCGCCGGCTGAAGGATGGGTTCTTCTCCCACCGCACAGTCGACACGGGAGATGTTCTTTTCGTGATGGAACCCAAACTTGGGGGACACTTCACAAAGTATAACAGCAACTACGGTGACGTCTATGAGGATGATAAGCACTGCAAAACGGACTCCCAGAAACGGAAGCGTCAGTATATGTTGCACGTGGCTGAAGCTTTCTCTCATTTCACTCTCGTAGATAGTGTGGGCTCGATGCTTTTGTGCGATCTTCAGGGCGTCAATGACTTGTTGACAGACCCGCAAATTCACACGGAGGACGGTCGGGGCCTCGGGCTGGGAAACATGGGCGTGGAGGGCATTACGAAGTTTGTGGTTAATCACAAATGCAACGAAATTTGCGAGGGTTTGGATCTGAAGCCGCTGACGGGTGTGGTGCCGGAGTCTAGTGATGAAGCAAAGGAGTTAAACGTTTATGCGTACCTGCGGGCCCAACTCCGACAGGATTTCATTCCACCTCCTAAACCGATATCTGAGATGACAGAAGAGGAAAAGTTTGAGCACGCGCTGCAGCTGTCCCGTGTCACTTACTGAATGAAAGGGGGTGTGGAAGTGGGTGGATACACTTGGTATTCACAAGCCAGAAGGGAAGACGGGAGAAATGAGTGTTGCTTCTACAGCTGTCCGGACTGCGGTTGCAACCAACGTCGTCATTGGTATTGTTACAAATACCAAAGGTGGTGCCGTTGTTGCTGCTGCAAACGCTGCTCGCATCATAGTGCATCCCTCACAGATGGCGCGATAATTCAGGGCAAAACGTTTTAAGAAAGAGGGGTGGGAGAAGCTTTTTCGCTTTGTTCCCTTGTACGTTATGCTTCCGTGGCGTTAGTTGGACCCTGTGCATTACCGTTGTGAACGCTGTCTTCACCGCGGCAGTGTTCTCATCATCGTTTCTCCCGTTAGTTGTTATGTCATTTTCCATCATTATCGACATTGGAGACTTTTGTGTGTCAGCACCTTTGCCACAACTTAGAGAGATAGTTTGGCAACTGCTGCTATCGTTACTCCTAGTTAACGCGCGTGGATATGCCCCGCGTGTTGTTAACGGTACCGACTAATGCTTCTGTATCTGTTTGGACTCAGTAGCCGTTCAGTGTTAATTAATTATAGGGAAGGGGTGCTTTGCTTGAGCGTGATTTGAAGTATGATGCTTTTTACCGCCTTTATGGAGAAAAAAAAAGGAAGATATGGAGAAAAAAGGAAAACAAAAGGATAACGAAAAGATGCGAGGCAGTTGGGAGTTGGTGTTAGTAACAGTACTTTCCCGCAGTGGGACATCAGCTCGTTTGTGCCCGTTTCCTTTCTCTTTATCGCTGCTTGGTTTTGATGATTTCTCTTCCAGTCATTTTCTTTTCTTTCCTCGTGTGGGCGTGTTGGCATTGTTTGTATGTGTGTTCTTTTTTTTTTTTTTTGCGCAACCTTCTCATCTCAACAGCTTCCACTACCCATATTTTTTATGTACTTGTTGGGTTTCCGTACCTCCTCGGGCAGGTAGAGGAAGTGTGAGAGGCAGTCGAGAGGCCGCCGTCGCGAATACGGATACTCTCCCCGCATGATTAGGTTTCTTTTTTTATTTCTTTGGATCACTTGAAAAAAAAAAAATAAGAATATACTCATAGCATGGACGCGGAGCTCGCGTCGTCGTGAGGACAACCCGCCAAAATAGCCCTGGTGGTTCCAATGAGGGACATAATAGCGTAATTCCAGTACCGAAGTTAACACACGCACTTTTTCTTTGTCTGCATGCGTGTATTAAGTTTCATTTTATTCAATTGCTTCACACATATATGCACACATCATTTACTTGGTAGTCTGCTTAACTCTCCCATTTTCCTTCTTCACTTCCCCTCCTCTTATTGTTTTTCTTTCTTTTTCTGCGGTTGCTAATATTCATTATTTCTCCGCCGAGGGTAAAGAAGGCCGAGCCGTATCTTCAGCCGCGAACGTGTGGTTGGTACTACTCTAATTTTTTCTCACTTGATAACTAAACATCAGGGAGAGGAAAGGACAAAGGAGGGTAAGCGCTACCTCAAATCAAACGAAACCACAGACGCTGAGAAAAGAAATTTGGGCTCTCATCGCCGTGCGTATTGGAAATACGGCACTCAGAAAAGTAACTTAATAACCCCCATAAGAATAAAAGTAAAAACATGGTGGAGAAACCCCGTGAGCAACATCAACTCCTTCCCGTTAGGGCCGGGCGGGCTACAGGTTACAGTGCAACGGCTGTAGAAGTAACAACTTCAACGCCACATTCCCCGATGAGCAAGTCGGGTGGCGGAAGACAAGCTCATGTGGAACCAACGGAGATGCGGCGGCGCCGCGAGTCGAAAGTGCTTTTGAGCGCTCTCCTATTTTGTTTTGTTTTCATGTCTGTGGAGTTTGTTTTTGGTGTCCTCGCGCATTCCCTCGCACTTCTCACCGATGCTTCGCACCTCCTCATTGACGTGGGCGCCTACGCGATGAGTGTTGTGAGCCTCTGTACCGCCTCACGCTCTTCCTGCGGGAAGTACAATTATGGTTGGCATCGTGCGGAAGTCATCGGAACGCTTGTGTCGATCTTCTCCATTTGGGCCCTTGTCGTCTGGATTGTCATGGAGGGCTTGGACCGGTCGTGGACTGTAGTGAAGTGTAGCCGTATCCATGCTATGCTTGCTACCACTGCTCAACAGTACAAGCGAATTAATAGCATCAGCTATTACGGCTTCAGTAATATTTCACAGCGCCCTACGGTCGACAAGGACGGAGCGCTGAGAGAGGCGACGCATATGGAAATGTGTACAAGTATCGACTCACCCATCATGGTTGTGGTGGGTGTATTAGGGATGGTGGTAAACGTTGTATGCGCCGCTATTTTGTACTTCGGTGGTTCGCACGGCCACAGTCATTTTGGTGGATCACACCATCATAGCCATAGCGGTAACGGGGAAGAAGAGGATTCACTATGCGAGGAGAATACTGAGCACAATCACAGTCACGACCATGGACATGGATACGGGCACAGCGGAAGTGAAGGTGAAGGTCATGATCACAGTCACAGTCACAGTGGCAGAGGGTTCGCCGTTCACGCTGCTCTGCTTCATGCGTTGGGTGATTGTGTCCAGTCTCTCGGCGTCATCCTCGCTGGAATCTTCATTTATGTCGCAAACCGTTATTCGTACGGTGTTCCATCATATCGCTACTCCATTTACAACCTTGCAGACCCGCTGTGCTCGCTACTGTTTGCCGTCATTACGCTCAACATGACGCGACCGTTGCTGCGGGACCTTCTGGGAATTCTCATGGAGAGTACCCCTCCGGGAATTAACTACTCCGAGTTGTCGAGTGCCCTGCGCAGTATTAAAGGTGTTGAAGGCGTACACGACCTTCACGTGTGGTCGATTGCCTCCGACTACGCAGCGCTGTCGGTTCATCTTGAGGCGGACGATAAGGACGCAGCCCTTCAGAAGGCACAGGAGGTTTGCAAGAGATTTGGCATCACCCATACGACCATTCAGGTGGACACGGTGGAAAATGGGGCAGGTCTATGTCACTCAACTTGTGGAACAGTTTAAATCACTTCATAATTATGCGACGTTCAAATGTTGAACCAGTAAAGTGAAAAAAAAAATGTGCTTGTTTTAGCATGTTATCATTTTACTCATTTTATTTCTACTTTAGCCATCATCCGTTATAAGTTCTTTTTCGGGGACCGTTTCTATTTTTGTGCATAAGCGTCGTTCGGCATTAACACATTTAATAACGACACAGTATGAGGGAAATAAAATGTGGCTGGTATGAAGCGAAGATTGCTCCTTCAAGTAGTCTACTATTTATTCTTTTTTTCTTTTTCTGTGCATACCTCTCTTCTTTGAGCCGGCTCACAGAGCTGAAGGTGAAAGGTTTGATTTTATTTTTTTCTGCTCACCTGCTTGACATTCCGTTGTTAAATTGCTTTTATCTACACTAATAAAACATCACTTTTTCTCTCCCAATGAAGGAGAGGGAAAAAAAAGTACCCACACTTTCAAACAAAACCGTTTGTAAGCAGACGTGAAAATGCTCTCTTCGCCACTAAATCCCTCACTTTGTGGGGCTACACTGTATATGGATTGATAGCAAATGATGTCTGTTTTGTGCTGACTGTTCAACGGGGAAAAATGTAGGAAAGATATGAAGAAAGTGTGGATAGGGCGAACGAAGAAGGAACCCCAAGGGGATAATGACGTATTTATTACCTCCACCGACATTATACCTGTACTCATTCCCTCTCAACTACTATTTCAACAACTGCAGTTGCTCGATTCCTCATTCCCTTCTTGTTTTTGTTTTTGTTTTTGTTTTTTGCTCCGTTGGGCCCCCTCAATTTTCTTCATGGATTAACGCAAGAGGTATGATATGAAGAAGGAATGCGAGCACAAAATGTGTCGTTACGGCACCGTTTGTCGAAATGAAAGAAGGAAAAAAAACGTTACAAGAGGTCAATAAGGGGTAACTCAGTACGCGATTGCTCTGCACAAACAATCATTTCTAACAAATGGGTATTTCAGTTGTCACTCACTGTCGTAGTGCTGATGGGAACTATACAAATCTCTATTTATTTATTTTTTTGTCATCAACTTCCTCTGCAATTACTGACCTCTATTTAAACGGTCATATAGGCATCTATAGCGAGCAAGGAAGGGTGGACCTCGTTTGAATCATGCAAAGCGGCAGTGAGAAGCGGAACGGTCAAAAGCGCCCCCGGCATGCAGGTGCAGCAGCGGCCTCTTCAGCGGTAGCACTCAAACAAAAGAAACTGAAACCGAAGAAAAAGACGGATAATGCAGGTGAAGGGAATGAGGACCAACTTCAGCAACGGCGGCGGCAACAAGAGGAAAAGCAAAATTTACCGATTGCATCATCATCACCAACGGCAGCGCAGCAAGTGAAGAGTCCGGTGGTGGATCAAGTGCAGGCGAAAGTCCCTACTGAAGAGTGTCGCAGCGCCCTGCTGGTCATTGGAACATATCACTCCGTCATGGCGGGGTTGCTCTACCGGCGTCGCCGCTTCGGCCTGCTTTTTTCCATCAAGCACCATGTCGGATGCATCAACGCTGTCACAGCTGGGGGCGGGGCGAAGTATATGGCTTCGGCGGGCACGGATGAGCGGGTATTTCTATTCACCAATAAAAGTCACAGCGTTCAAAAGCAACTGAAGCTCTTGAAAAAGAAGCAAAAACGGCAAGCGAAAAGGCTGAAGAAAGGTGGTGAACCATGTGAGAACGGTGGGGAAATGGAAGAAACCCTGGCTTTTGCTGGTCCTTCCGCAGAAACAAATAGCGGCAGCAGCGCTGAGCCTCTAGCTCTCAGACTTACCGATTTGGGTCACGTCTCACCACCCAGTGAAGTACGTTGCATGAAGATAACGAGTAACTCACAGCTGATGTTGTGTGGTTGTACTGACGGGCAGCTTATAACATACCGCACACGTGATTGGTCCATCAACTCGGCTATTCCATTACATGAGAAATGCATCTCTAGCATTGCCCTACATCCGGGAAGCAATAATGACGGCGGTTCCGGTGCGGCGCTGGCCATTACATGCTCGGCAGAAGACCACCATATTGTAGTTGTAGACTTGTTGAGGGGTCGGTTACTAAGCAAATGGCGCTACAGTACATCACTAGCAACAGCAATAAGTCGATACAGTGCCAACAAAGACAAAGGTGGAAGGGATAATGTCGCGTCTCCGGCTGCTGTACAAACAACAAGCAACAGCGATGAGCCCGGGAGGCCGGTGAAGCTGGCGAAGTGGGAGCGGCACGACGAGCCACGTGAGGTCCACTTCTCCCCAGTAGGTTCTTACTTCGCCGTTCTGTCCAGTCACGCTCTACTTGTTTATGAGACGGCCACGATGCGGGCTGTGGCGCACTACCGGGCTCCTTCTCCGCTGCAGCCGCACAATGAGATGCACACCTTCTGTTTCATGGACGAACAAACCATAATGATTGGTGATGAGTCGGGAAACGTACGATGCTGCTGTGGGCCATGGCAGGGGGTTTGCGTTCCGGGGATCGTAGAACGGCGTATTCCACATGGTAGTGAGGGCGGTAACGTTGGAGTTTGCGGTACTAACAACAGCAGCGGGGATACGACTGGCAGCTTTGCCGCTGGTTCTGATGCGTCACAGCATTCGAGACGTCACCCCACAAAGCATTCAACGCGTGTGAAAGCACTGCATTGTGCTGGCAGAACCCTCTTTTCATTGGATGCGGCGGGTGTCGCTATCGCTTGGAATGTGGATAAAAGAGGCATCAGCAGTAATAACAGTATCAGTGCGAGTGGAAAAAGCTCAGATTTGATGCTCCACTACATCTGTAGTGCAAACTGCAGGGGTCGTGTGACGACGATGGATGTGTTGCGGCTGTAGCTTTTTGGTGACGGGTCGATGATGGGCGAAGCTGAGGGTTTCCTTCTGCAAGTGGGGACCGAGGTTCGTACCTCTCGTTGGGGAAACATGCAGAGATTCTCCCCCGAGCAAACGTAAGAGGGATACTGGTGGGGGGGGAGGGAGGAATAAAAGCACCTGAAGCGAGTAATTTGTAAGATCGGAAATAGGTTGGTTAGTGATTACAAGAACGGTTGTAAGAGGATGGAATGAGTGAAGCGATGAATGTCTCTGATGTTAAGCACCTGGTGTCGTCTCGCCGCGACTCATGGTTCTTCTTTGTTTGTTTTTTTTCTTTCACCTGTATTGCATCGAAAGTTGACAACCGAAAGCCTGGCAAAGGGAAACGCATTATCGAAATACTTAAATATTTATAAGGAAGTGCAAAAGACAAGGAGGAAAGGGGGAATAAATGAAGTCCCGTGGTTTCACCCGCCAACCTTCGGAGGGACAAGATGGAGGCCCGGGAAGCCCGCCGTACTTTGCGCGTTGGAGTGTTTATGACGTCCACGAGGACAAGAGCCACTTTAGCAACCCCCACCGCAAAAGTCATGGCGCCGGAAGTAATACCAACGACAGTTACGGCAATCATAATAATAACAATAATAACGGTAACGATGAAGAGCCTGGAAGATGGTGGCCGAGCGGTGAAGACGAATTGAGTGCAACCAGCAGCGTGTTGAACGTACACGTCCGCGAAAAGCACAGCCGCCCTACCATAAACTACACAGTCCCACTCCAACAGCTAGTGGGAGGCGCGGGTATCGCCAAACATAATCATCAAGCGGTGAATATCCCACTCTTCATGGAAGACGATGAGGACGAGGACGAGAATGCCGTTGGTGGCATTGCCGGGAATGATGTTGTTATCGGTGACAGTGTCATTGGTTGTGGTGGTGGTGGTGGTCACAAAAACAACAGTCCTGAGGAGAAAGACGCTGAGAACAAGGAAGATAATTGGCCAGATTACTACTGCCGATACAACTGCAAAGGTAACAATAGCTGCGGCTTCAGCGGTGAAAATGTTGACTACAGTCACAACTACAACAGGAACAACAGTCAATATAGCCACGTCTACAGCACGCACAGCGCCTACGGCAGGATTCCAATGACTAGTGGTGATGCCGATGTGGAAAGAGGTGACAAGAGGAAGGCCCCTACAACAACGCCAACAATAACGGTTCCAAACGGGGAGTGGACGCAGTCTTTCACGTGTGTGAGCGGCGCCGTGAACCCACAGGCGCCTACTGGAGCCACAGTCTACACGGCAAGTCGCATGAGGTACAAAAATGCCAACAGTAACGACGGCAATGCCCACATAAGCAACGTTTACAACATCAATGCTGTCAGCCACGGCAGTGGTACCAACGCCGGAAAGGCCCTACCTCCTGTCAGGCAGACAGCTGCCACGGCCATGGCTACCTCTTCAGCATCATCAACAATCGGTTTCGAAGCTGCAGCCGCGAGTATCATTGCGGCCGCAGGTTTACCCCTCGGCACCTTGTCGTTGGCGAATTATATCATGGAAGGACAACCACGACTCCCTTCAAGACAACCAGTGCAGAAACAGCAACAGGGGGGCTTTGACCGAAACCATCAGGAGCGTACCTTGAAGGGGAATCCCATGTCTTCACCAGTTTCCCCACCACCATATTGTTACAGTTCCATGGGCAACACCTCCAGCCTTAAAATGGCTCATTTTTCTAACGCCACAGGCGCGACCAACAACACGTGTATATCTGTCTGGACCGGCAAGTCGTGGGGCAATGAACAAAACTCGCCATTTATTCAAATCAAACATGCCCAGCAGCCAACTGCGAGAGGTGGTGACGGTCAGAAACAACAACAACAACAACAGCAGCAGCAGACCAAAGCGTACAGTGAATACCTCAGTGATTTATTATACTTCCACGCGGACTTCTTTCCGCCACCGTCGCCACCACGGGGGCTACCCTTTCCTCCTTCATATGATGCCGCGGGCACCACAACATCATCATTGTATTCATTATCGCAACTATCACCTTACTGCTCCTCATGTTGTGACCGGCGAGCGGCTCTGTGGTATCACTACGCAAGCAAATGGAATATCACCCACCGCCTTCCGCCTCCTCCACGCACACCGTTACCTGAAATGCGGGAGCAGGAAGAGTCACGAAGGCGAAGAAAACAACAACAACAACAACAACAGCAGCAGCAGCAGCAACGCCAGCAACAACAGTACCATTACCAACAACAGCAACACCATTACAAAGTGGAAGGGGAATATGTTCGTGATAACCGACAAGGGCTACCATGCACTCCGTATGATATCAGTGGTTGGATGAAAATGTGTGAGCGGTGGTTTGATGTGGCGCAACGTCAGTTCAATTACCCACCAGAGAATATCCCTGTGAGGGTTTCACCAGGATTTGTGCTGCGCCACGTTGCGCTATGCTAGCAGTTTCCAAGTGCTTGAATAAACAGGGGCTGTGTTAACAATTAAAAACGAAAAAAAAAGGAAGAGAAAAAAAAAGCATATCTAAAGATGGGGAAATAACAACATAAACACATGCAAGACCGCACACAAGCAAACAACATACATATGGACATATACATACATATATATGTACTTTTGTATTTGAAAGAGTGGACCCTCAGTGGTTTATCTCAGCACTGTGTTCAAACGCTTCCCAACGTATGGCCCAAAACGAGTTTCTTTTTTTTTTGTTTTGTTTTGCTTCCCTAAACGATTTTCCTTTGGTTTGATTGTGTGCTTTAGCTCGTGCTGTATTTCACGTTCGTTTCGTTGTGGCATGGCGGTACATCCCCAAATATAAAAGAAAGGAAAAAAAAAACAAAGAGGGAAAACATTCGGGGAAGCGCCTTCCATTTCTTTTATTTATTTTCGTTGGTATGTCAAAAGCAACAACAACAACAACTGATTTTTGGCCTGTTGGTGTCGTACACGTATACATTTCACGTGTGCTTCTTCTTAAATTCCCTCACCTTCATTTGTTATTATCATTATTTTAATTGTTATTGTTATTATCTGCTTTTTTCTTTGGTTTTGCTTTGTTTCATGTTGTTGCCTCTTTTTGTTGTTCTTTTTTTTTTTTATTGTTGTTGTTTCTACGTTTACCTGATTCAATTTATGGTTCCCTTCCAATATGATTTGCGACTATTCGGATGAACTATAGAAAAGATAATTTAAAACAAAAAAAAAAGACAAAAGAAGAAACTAAAAGAGGAAGGAGGAGACGGGGGAAGATATCGGTTGTTCTCTCATCAAGATAGAAAAAATAAAGCAGAAAAATAAACAAATCAAACACAAAACTTTGTAAAAATAAGAGAGATTCATATGATTCACGCAAGTCAATTTGTATAAATAAAGCATATATATATACTTATATGTTTCATATTTGTACGGCTTTGTGTGCACGTGTGTGTATATGCCGGTCTTGTTCAATCCCTCACTTCGCAGCGCATAAACTCACTTTTATGCTTTCCATGTGTTTGCGTGCATTTTTTATTTTATTTTTATTTTTGTTTATTATAAATGCCGGTGTCACCAGTCACCAATTTGATTCAACTTTGCCCAGCACTTAAACGCCTTAACACGCATACTTTTTTCCTTGTTTTATTTTGTGTGTTCCTCTTGCTCTCTATTTTTGATTTTGATTGTTTTCCCGTCCGTGTCTTTCGATGCGTGACGCGGTGCCTGTCGTGAGACATTACTTTTTCATTCATAATTCTTTTCTTTTCCCTCTTTTATTTCTATCGCTTCCGTTTTTTTTCTTTTTGTTTGTTTGTTTATGGTTATGGTTATGATATCGTTTTTGATTCGATTGCTTGACATTCCTGAGTGAATGAGTGAAGAAAAACTTAACAAATGAAACATGAAAAAAATGGCAAATATTTACATTTATATTATAATTATATCGTCATTATCATTATTTATATTTTCATGAACAAGGGAAGGAAAGGTTTTTGTTCTCAATTACGTGTACGGTACATCTCCTTCTTAATGTTTACCGCTGCTTTCTTCTTATTTTTCTCAAATATACGCTAACCGGCACTGAACTTGACGCCTCCTCCATATTTTTTCGTGTTGTCGGTTATTTTCTTTTTTTCTCTTTTGAACTTCGTTTTGTTGTTTTATTTTTTCCAATTTTTTCCCCTCCCCTTTCTCTTTTGTTTTATTAGGTTCACTGCCTTTTATCTCCCGTATTGGTTTCTTTTTCTTTTGAATGCGCACATTTTTTTTTGTTGTTATTTTTAAAGAAAGGGGGGGGGTATACTTTGTTTAGCCGCATATGGTTTTTGCCACTTGACGGCGGCTCCCCATCCACCCCCTAAAATAATAATAATAATAATAAATAAACGAATAAATAAATGAAAAAAAATCAAATTGTGAAAACTTTATATATATATATATATATATTTATTTACAAGTCATATAAAATATAACAATTTTGGGGGGCTTGTGGCTATTTGAAAGGAAAAAGGAGGAAAAACTGAGTTTTGTCAAAGAGAGACGGGAAACATTGGGTGGAGTGATGCTAAAAACAAAAAAAAAACAAAAAAAAATGACGCATTACCCTGTCAGTCCCTGTGACATTGAGGGAGGAAGAGGAAATAAAACAATTTTATGAATGAATGAGTGGAAGCCAACACAAAGACTCATATATTCATTTATACGCAAACACATAGAAATATGAGTGAAACATAAAACAGATACAAAAAAGGGATGAAAGAAAAGGTTGAACAGGATAAACGAGCAGGAATTTGCGCCTCTCCCGCATCGACCGCCCTCGGGGGAGGTCACATGTTTATACTTTTTTTTTCGTTTCGTTTTGTATGGGAAACAATAAGAAGCTAAAGAGAGGAATAATGAATTACTTTGTCATTTCATACAGCAACTATACGGTAACTCATCTCTTCTGTTTTGTTATTTTTTCTTTTCTTTTTTTTCGCTTTCTGATACAGTTCCTCATTTGTTTTCTTTTGGTTGTTCATTGCTTGCAGTTGCCGTGTTTGTTACGTTATTTTTCTCTATGTTTCTGGTTTCTGATTTGTATGAATATGTCCCACGTTTTCATTATCCAATCTTTTTTTTTGTCTCTTTCCAGCCGTTCGTGGAAACTTTGTGCATACGAAAGAAGAGGAATAAACGGAATGGAATGCAATGGAACGAAGTGGAGTGGAGTGGAATGATGACATCCTTCCATTATGTGACTATTCGGTTTGAGTAAATGAAGTAGTAAAGAGGGACAGACAAAAAGTAAAAGAAGAGGATTGCAACCTTCTCCTTTCAGTACACACGTCAGATACACGCACACAGAAAAAGAAATGAAATGGATGCCTCTCAGAGAACCTGAAACAGTGGAAGTTAGATACGCATCGTAAAGCGGTACTGCTGTGCGCGTAACACACCTATATATATATATATATATATATATATATATATGTTTATATGTGCATGTGTATACCTCCTATTTCAACTGTTTTTAGTCTCTTCGTATGCTCTTCCTATTTCATGTCTTTCTCCTTTTCTTGTGTGTCTCTACTGATGCGGACCGTAATCGTATTATTTGTTTGCCGACTTCGCATTCGGCACGATCACAAAAAAAAAAAACCGTAACATTAACGAAGAAGAGCAAGAAATAGGTTTCCCCCTTAAGGGCGAGAGAAGAGTTGGGGGCACAGTTTCATAAGACAGCTCTGCAACATTTGTAGCTCACTTACATAAGTTCTCACCGCTGGCTGGGAAAAAGAATACAAAAAGATATTCTCGGGAAGTAAACGGAAGTTTGGGGTTGGGATTTACTTCATGGAAGCCTTCATCGAAGCGGCAAGGCAGGCCGTAACGGTAGCCGCAGTAGACTTCGGTCCCGTCCAACAGCTCGCTGAAGACGCAGCCAAGGGCGTTGCTGATGGTGAAGCACTAAGAGAAACCATCACAACATTAGTCGACACGTACAGCGCAGCCGATAGCTCACAGGTGGTGCTGCAGTGCTCTCTGATGAAAGCTATCGGGAGTATTCTATGTGCCACAGCATCAAACGTTGGGGGCGGTAATTGCCAACTTGCGGTGGATGATTATATTCTTCTTGCGCTCTTTTTTAACGAGATATCAACGGTAGGTGACGTTCAGTTGTTTTCGCTTCTGACAGAAGCCGTGACAGCTCTCTTCCGGCAGACGGCTGCAGTGGCTTTTAAATCAGCTCTGCCGCCAAGCAGTAATGAGACCGAAGATTGCTCATCCATCACATCGCTACGTGGGGAATTGCAGTCCCTCCGGTTCGTTATGGCGAAGCGGCTCGTTGGTCCTTCTAACGCTTCCGAATTCGTAAGTAAACAACATCAACGCCATGACACCGCCATGCAGCTGAAGGTGATAGATTGTCTGCGTGTCTTGCTTCTCTCGCTTCTGGAAGTATCCAATAGTGAGGACGCGACATTAGCAGCGGTTAAGGAAATGCAGAAAGACGGAACAGGCAATGAAGCTGCCCTGCAGGCGGCGCGCCAGGTCGTTGAAGGGTTGCTTTTGCCCCTTTCCACTGCAGTGGACGCCCTCCGTCCTCATGTGACCAATAACAGCAGTGGTAAGGGAAGGTTGTTGGTTACACCGCAACCAAATGGTGCACATGGCACGGCCGTTTCGCCACTAGTGCTGGTAAGCACTTTTCGTGTGGTAGAGGAGCTACTGTGGCATTGTGCTGGACGCGCAACCGATGACTCGATTGTTGTCGTTGGGCGTTTCGCAGCGAACCGCTTGCTGACGGCCGTACAGCAATATTTAGTGCTCCAACAACAAAAATCTGTAGAGTCCACAGGAACCGAATCACAGGAAAAACCGGCGGCAGCGTTTGATGTGCTTCGCGCTGCTGGACCTCAGCGGGCTATTCGCCGGCTGCTTTCAGTGGTCCACCGGCAACTGCCTGTGTTCCCCTCGATTGAAAGTGCGGTGACAGCGGCCATTGGTGTCTTTGGTGGGCAATTGGATGTTGACGACCCACTCAAACTTACGAATTTGCAACAAGACGGAGTCGGTGCTGAGAATGGTTGTAATAATGCAACTGACGTTAGCGGCGATAACCGCATTTGTGCTGCTAAATGGGAAGAGGCACCGTCCTCGTCAGCAACCTCGAGGCTGCGTGAGTGTGAGCAGATATTACCTGCGCCCAGCAGTGATGCAGTAGTTAATGAAGGCGCAGCGGCTGACTTTGATGACCCAACGCTTATGGAAGATGGTGCCGATGGAGGGCCACGGGAGACGCTCCTTAAGAGTACTGTCGGGCCCCTCCCGGCGAACGCTCTCGTAGAGATGGTGTTCTTGAGTATCTCACGCCTTGACATTATGAATGAGCAGGGAATTCAGTTGCTGCACATGCAGGGACTTCAACAGCAACAGTATGAAGCAGTACGACGAGCACAAAGGGCAGAACTACAGCGACTTCGTCGTATTGAACAGCAGGGTGTGGAAAATATTCCCGTCGGCAGGTTGTTGGAGCACTTGAAGGAAAGCACGGCAATGTACGCGGCTGGTGCACAACTGCTCAGCAATGAGTCCGGTCTTGCCACGATGCAGCGCGCCGCTCTTTTCTCGTTACTTGACGCATACGATCTGTTGGTGGATGCGCAAGAGGGTCGTGTGCGAGAGGCCCAAGCACTCATTGCCCGTACAATCGCTCAGATGCCCTCGTCGATGATGGATTCTGCGTTAGATGCCGTCTGCGCCCGCTTGAAAAAAGAACTGGCTGCGGCGAGTAGTTTTCAGAAGACGAGAGGAGGGAGCCCAGTAGCGAAGGTTCCACCACTTACATCGGCGTACCAGCTGGCCCTTCAGGTACTCTTCATGCTATACTCAGCACAGGCACCGGTGCATGAACATGACGGCAAGGCGCTGATGTTTGCGGTTTCCCCCTCTTCTGCCTTTGCTAACATGGGGGGTGAGATGCAGCTACAGTCACGTGCAGTTCTCACTATTGATACGGAAAACCCAGTTGACTGGCTGCAGGCACCGGATATGCAAAGTTCGCTAACTGACCGCAAGCGGCCACGTGACGATGGTAGCTCGTTTGGCGGAAACGATCTCGACTCTTTCCACCGTGAACGCGTAAGTGGTAGTGAGGAGGCACAGTCGGCAACGGATGGTCCTTCGCGCTTCTTCCGTGAGGACTCTATACAAAACCCTTGTGTGTATAGCCACTTTCTCTGCCGCATGATGGAGGTGCTGACGGAAGGCGAGATGCCAGTGTTGCTTCTCGACTTGCTGTTGCAGTGCCCTCGCATTACTCGCTATGTTTGGCACTATCTGCACAAACACTATTGTCTTTCGCCGGAAAAGGCACGTTGCCTGCTGGGAATGTGGCTCCTAAAAAGTGTCGCCGCGCGCCGCGCAGTTTGTCGACGCTACGCCCTAAACAGCCTTCTCTACATGACTACATCGAGGAGTGAGTATCCACGTCGCCTCGCAGTGAAACAATTAGGTGCTTTACTGGCCTCATCCGTCGGGCTGGACGGCCGGCGCGTGATTGACGATAATGTGGAGACCCTTCTTGTGCGGCACGCCAAGCGGCAAATAGCCGCCATACCAGTCACTAGGCTCCCAACAGCAGTTACGTCTTCAGGGAGTGCTGTGGCGAAACAGGAAGAAGGAGAAACGACCATGACGGGAGGTGATGCGGCGGAAACTCGAGCGAAGGAGTTACAGAAGCTGACCGAAGCACTGGACCGCCATCTTGGGCCATTCCTTATGTTGTGTGCCCGGCAACCGCGCGAGCTCATTCCAGCACTTCTTGACGTGTTTAAAGAGTGCGTCGAACGGCAAAACACCGCCATGGTCCAGTTGCTTGCTGATCATGTAGACGTGCGCCGCATGTGTCAGCGGCTCTTTCAAACGGACGCCCTCTCCTTCATGTCGAATGTGATGCCGTATCTCCGTCGGTACAGCAACAGCGCCACGATGCTTGTTCAGAGGATATTGTGGGCGGTTAGTGCTGAGCTACGGTCGATGGGGAAAGGTGGTGAGGTATCAGCAGCGGATCTGGAGGGAATAGCCGCAGCTCTGCTCGGCCACGCACGTGTGATGTATGAAAATAGCGAAATACCTTTCGTATATCACGGTGCTCTCGCGAGCAACGGCGAGCCCGCTGACGTGGTAAGCGTGCAGGAATCGCCTGCGTCCCTTCACGACGTGCGGTTTATTGCCCCTTTTATGAGTCTCATTCCGATGGAGGAGCTTAAGAGGACTTACCTCCGTTCGTTTCTGCACTTTGTGGAACAACAGCTCCAGCAACGGGCCGAGGAAACAATGGACATTGACACAACACCAGAGTCGATGCGCATGAGCGAGGAGGAAATGTCTCAGCTCATTCGCGATGTTGCACAAGAAGTCCTTGTCCGCTCACCAGTGCAGTTTAGTGACGGCTCCCCACGCGGGGTTTCGCGTGTGGATCTTCTTGTTTATTTGCATCACGCTACACGTGGAGTACGCGATGGGGATGCATATCAAAACAAAGCTCATCAATCCTCTCCCCACTCAACTGTTGTGGAGACACCAATGAGGACTCATGCAGAAACACGTGGCATTCTCAGTTCCTCCGGCCCCCAGTCTCCTGATGGCAGTGTGGTTGGTAACAACGCAAAAGCAAGGACAGCGGAAGGCGAAACCTCGCGCATCGCTGAGAATCTTCCCCTCAGTGCCCTCACAACGAAAGAGGTGATTTGTGTGCTGCTAAAACTGCGGCGGACCTTCGACGAGAGCACGACCGAATACCTCTACGGACCAGCAGAAATCAAAGGGGCAGTGCGACAGTTAATGAAGAACACTGGAGCTACAAAAGTTCCCTCACAGTTGATGGCAACACTGATTTTCGCCTGCGGTCTCCACCCACCACGCGCGGCCGTGGACCTCGTTCGATTTGTCCATCAGGAGGTCTTACTTCCACTAGCGAAGGACGGAACATGGGAAAAGGATGTTCAGCTGTGGCGCGGTGTCCTCCTCTTCGCAGAGATGCACTACCGTGAGTGCAGCAGCTTCCTCGTAAACCTGCCAGATCAGGTCCTCATCGAAGCACTCCGCGTCCGCCCACAACTGTGTGAATACTTTAGAGAGGAACATGGAAACAACGCATACTTTGGTCATATTCTCGGTAGTCTATAATTGTAGCACAATGTGGTAAGCGGATGGGCGAACGTATCTGCTCACGTGCGTGTAGGAGGTAACTGACGTGGTGGAAGCCGATGAGAAAGTAGGGCGGCGGAGAGCCTCATGCACCTGCACGGCAGAGCCACCAACTTGTTTGCTAAAGTTTTCGTCATTCTCCGTTACTGATTTGTGACTTTTTGCATGAGTCTGCTCATGTGGTCTACCCACAGATTGCCTCATGAGGTTGAAGAATAATGACGCGTCTTGCCTCCACCTTTAATGGACATCACTACCACTGAGTTGGCAGTCCTTTGGCCACGTCTAAACTTTTGTGTGCTGGTGGCGCGTCGGTGATGCAATATCTTCGATGGTTCCCAACTTGCTCAACGGGGCAAAGAGTTTTTGAACCTCTGTTTCTATCTTCTTTGAACATGATATTTCCCCCCCCCTTGTCCATTTACACGAACATAGGCACAAAGGAGCTTCACCCATCGATTCTTCACCGTCAAGGAGTTTGAACCACGTTGCGTCGCACAATCCCAACGCCCCGAAGTACGTGTCGATGGAGAGAGTGGGTGTGGCCATGTTGTTGTTCATTCTTTTTGTAGTTATCCTAACTTGCATCGTTTTTATCATCTTCGTATGCCTTATTCGTAACAACCACATTGTATTAAGGCTTTTTACAAACGGGCATAGGCCCCCTGACGCGCTGCCGCCACCTGCTGTGTTGTGTGAGACCAGGCGACTTCGGGCGCTTGGGGGAGGAGTGAACGGAGCGGTTTTGATAGGGGATGAAAACAGGCAGTTGCTTAGCACCCTGGACATTCCACTCACCCCGGTGCCTTCCCTATGCGAAGACTGTAAGGAGCTGTGCCGTAGTAGCTCTAACTGTTCTACGTTAGATATTGCCAACAACGACGGATGCCTCGCAACTCGCGAGTGCGCGAAGGAGAGTGCCGTGTTGGGTGCCCATGACTACGGCAAATGCCAACTGGGTTACTCCAAAAGGGTTCGCGACCTGTCAACTGATCGTGTGTTTGAGCTGTACGTTAGCCGGCAGCTTTTGATTGCTTGCAGCACCGTCGTGCATATGGGTTCGGGTGAGGAGACAAGCAGAGTACATTACAGTGCGGTGGGAGGGGAACTGCCCACGAACGCTTCTGCGTGGATGTCTATCGATTGACGGTTACAGATCGGAACCAACGGGCGATAGAAACGTCGAGTATGCTGTATTTTCACTTGATGTTCCCCTCTTCCATTAGTTTGAATAAACGGGAGACGAAAGAGAAACACAGAGCGCAAAGGGTCCTTTACCAACTATCCGAAGGTGGCATTGTCCTCTGAATAAGAGGGTGAATATGCACGTCATCGAGGTTGGATAAGGCAAAGACATAGCGTGGTATTGCTCAATTTACGCAAGTCATTCCGTCCGAGTAGGGAGTTAAAGGAGAGGAAAGAAAGGGGGTTTGTCTGCCCCCTCAGTGGCAGGTTTCCAACTCGGGACCATCAACACCCCCAGCAAGGTCAATCACGCGTTTGGCTCGTTCCTACGAAGGGAAAGAGCATACGTTTCTGTCGTTTTCACTATCTTGATTTGCTCAAGGTATTGGTCAGTTTACCTTGATTTTCCGCTATTTTTATCGCTATGATTATTCATATTTGGCATTCTTTGCTATTTGTCGCCGCTAACGTTTATGCTCTTTGCTTCGTGAATAACAACACCCTAACTCTAACCCCTTCATCCAATAGATGGCCCAAACACCTTTACTAACCCTACTTCCTTTGTTGTTTTCATCGCTTGATGGAGAAGGTGGTTTCTGTCCGCAGCAGACGCTACGCCTGTCGACGCAAAGCCGCTCTCCATATTATAATTTTTTTTTTTTTTACTTGTTCGTTAACGCTCGTTTTGTTAACATTTACTTCGCCGTTATTAACGGTGCACGTTCGTTTGTCTTAACTTTCCTTCTGCTACCAGTGTCGACATGTCGGCCAGTCGCCCTTGGGGTTGTATTGTTGTGCAGCGCACGCTTCTGTAGGCATTCCCGTTTTCCTCCGTCTGCATCCCGCCATCTCTGTTTAAATCACCAACATCCAGTAGCTAGAACCGGATATTTGAAGGATGGCTAGCGTGTCATCAGGAGTTCCCCTCACCGCCCCGTCAGCGCAAAAACTATTGCAGTCAGTGAAGTACATCCTTCTCGACGTGGATGGCGTAGTGTGGTCGGGGCCGCGTGTGCTTCCCAACATTCCGCAGACATTGCAGTATTTGCGCTCACTTGGGAAGGAGATCCGCTTCCTCACGAACAACGCCTCCGTGTCGCGCAGCAGTCTCGCGCAGTTGTTTAGGCAGCGCGGCATTGAGGGCGTTAAAGAGAGTGAAGTGTACAACAGTGGCTATGCTGCCGCCCTGAGGCTGCGCCGCATTTGTGGCGCTGCAGAGGGTAATCAGGAGCGGCAAGAGGGGAACGAACCAGCTAGCGATAAGAGGCTGGTGAGGGGAAATGTATTTGTTATCGGCGAGGAGGGTCTTCATGAGGAGCTGCAGCGTGTTCTTGCGCCGGGGTACATTACGTATGGGATGGAGTTACACGATGCAGAGAAGGTAGGTGGTTACAACAGCGCAAATGCAGCCACCGCGTGGAAGGAGCGCATTCTTCCGGCTCCGCTACGTCAACTGAAACCCCCTGATGGTATCACCGACTACGGAAGGGGCATTTCACTGACAGACCTCTCACCGGTGGCTGTAGTGGTAGGACTTGACCTGCATTTTAACATGCTTAAATTGGCCTATGCTTCACTCTGCCTTCATCGAGGGGCTGGCAGTAACACTGACAGTGAGGGAGATCGTATCGGCGGAGACCGTGACCGCACGCCGGATAAAGGACTTCAGAAACCTGTTTGCTTCATCGCAACAAATGAAGACCCCCAAATACCCATTGGCGAAGAGGGACTCCTCCTTCCTGGGGCAGGTGGAATGGTTTCCGCACTGCGCACCGTATCGGGTCGGAACCCTGACGCCGTGTGCGGAAAACCGCATGTTGACATGGCGCGGATAATGTTTGAGGCAGAGGGCATCACCGATGCGCGTCAGTGCCTGATGGTGGGTGACCGCCTGACAACTGACATTGCCTTTGGTAACGCCGCTGGTTGCCGCACGCTGTTTGTGCTCAGTGGCGCAGAGTCCATGGCGGACATTGCGAGGGCAAAGAGCACCGGGGATTCGCAGCTCCTTCCTGAGTTCGTTGCGCCTTCGCTAGCCTCCTTGATGCCTGATGCACGTGACGACTAACACAGGCCATGTGTGCATGGAGCGGCTATGAGCCGGATTACGCCGCTGTGCAAACCGTGTTGGGAAGAACGGTGTGTCCCTTGGAGCCTTGTCTTTCGTGTGTGATCATTGCATGGAAACGGTGATCAGTCCTGCAATTATCTGCTAGGGGTCAACAATATATGTGCTCCACAAATAACTGTGAGCAACAGAACAGAAATCGGCGTCACCGAGCTCAACGCTCCACAGAAAATGGTGAACCCCAAGCCAGTGTTTAACTCAAAAGCCCAGAACTGATGCGTAAAGGCAACGGGGTGGAAAAGATACAAAGGGAAATGGCCCTACCTACCCCTTGATACAAAGCGATTGATCTACTGTTAACGGTTGCAACCTTTTCTTAACTCAAACCACGCCACTACGGTGACGCGTGCGCACATGTCGTACTGCCGAAATATACGTGTTTCCCAAAAGTTTGTTATTAAACACGTCTGTTATTTTTTCCCCTTCCGTACATCGCTAATTTCGTTGACCGGCGGGAATGTAGCGCAAGTACCGCTCAACCAGTCTGTGTTCCTGCCGCGGTGGGGGAATGCACCGTTGGCGTCCAACGCATTGCACGCTTCAGCTCAACTTCCTGCGCCCTAGTGAATGTGGCGAGGGCCAACCTCAGGTTCTGCGAGCGGGAGATGCCTACAGTGGGACGTCCACCATCCGTTATTTGCGCTGCGACTCTAAGAAAGACGAAGGCAGCACCTCACCAGCGGTGGGTTCGCCCACCCGTAACGAGCCGAACGTTGCAATCCCACGCAAAGAGGACGGGCTGCACTTCCACGCCATAACAAACATCCCGCATAGCCTCCCGAAGGCCTTGCCCCTCACGCTGCAATCCATGAAGGTGCAGATGGCATCGCAACGCAGCGGAGCCGTGTCTCTAAAAGTGTTGAAGGTTGTGGACGAAAGCAACAGCATCAGTGACGGTAATAAAAATAATAGTGGAACCGGCCCAACTGGGGCGAGTAGGAGCGATAAGCACGTAAAGAACTGCGAGGCACGGAAGCGTGAAAAGCAGTCCCTGAAGAAAAAGCAGCGTTGCAAAAACAGTGATGAGCACAACAGCATGGGAGGAGATGGAAGTTGTGAACAGCAGGCCGACGACCCAGGATCGAAATATGTCTATTTCGAAGGAGGAGCGGACATGCCGGCAGGTTCGACAGTCCTCTTGTCCATAGCATTCACCGGAAGGGTGCAGGCATGGGACCAAGGTGGCATTTACGCCGGGGAGCAGAAAGAGGGAGGGGCAGGTTCACGAGTTCTACTCACACATTTTGAGGTTGCCTTGGCTCGCTTGGCTTTTCCATGTCCTGATGATCCACAAGAGTACCGTATCGTATGGCAATTGCAATTACTGCAATTACCGGCGGAGTACAACATGGTGGTGAGCAACACAACTGAGATTACAAAGAAGGCTGTGGGAAGCAGAGGCATGCAGTACTCGTTCGCTCCCATTGGACCATTGCCCGCCTATGTGATTGCCTTCGCTGCCTTCGCAGGAACAGTTGAGGTGCTAGAAGACTTGCAGCTGCGCGGACTCCCGGCCGTCGAGTACATCGAGCAAACTACTAGTGGTAAGAGTCTTTCTGCCCACGACGGTAGGGGCAACCACGCGATGAGGACAGTAACGATGCGGGTTGTCACTCATGCGACGAGTGGGGTGACTCCACCTGTACTCGCGCAAGTGGCCCACACGGCACGTGATGCCATCCGGCTACTGGAAGACTTTTTCGACTCACCGATACCTCTCCAACAGCTGCCGTTCTGTTCCTCACATTCTTCAAACGACCACTGGGGTAGCGATTATTACTGTTGTGAGTGGCAGCAGTATGGAGGGGGTGAAACACTAACTATTGTCGTCGCACCAACAATGCCGTACATCTCGGGCATGGAGCATCATGGTTGTATCTTTCTTAATGAATCCATCTACAGTCTTACGCAGTCCGTCGGAGGCACAGGTGCCAGAGGAGCATCAAGGTCTAACGCACCGGGTTCCGAGACCGTCGTCGAGGTGGAACGTGTGGAGCTTATCGTGCACGAGCTTGTGCATCATTGGGTGGGGAATGCCCTCGGAATGCCCTTTGTACTCAAAGAGGGCGTCTGTCAGTTAATGGAGCAGTGTCTTGGCGATGTGATTATGGGAAGGCCCATGAGAAAAGTGAGGCCTGCTGCGACGGGTGCCAACACGACAGCGTCTAACATCAACACGGACTCGACAAAAACGCGGGCGGATGACGCTAATTTGGTAATTGTGGATGCGGAAAAGGGAAAGGAGTTCACATTCCACTCCTATCAAAAGGCGCTAAACACACTGAGGAATGTGGTGAGCGTTATGGGGTTTAACGTATTCAAGGAGCGGATGCAACGGATGTACGCGTCGGAAGTGCTCGAGGACGCAAGAAGTAAAACCTCGTCGCTTCCACCGTATGTATCAGCAACAAAATTCATGGCCTACATGAATCCGCAAGATGCTGCACTGTACTGTACGTGAAGATATATGCGAAACGACGGGGAGTGGATCTGTACCTTTCGTGATTAAACGTTACTAAGGAATGAGGAGTAAATTTGTTGTGCAACTGACGAGGAAGCGCGGTCAGCGGTGCTGGTACGTCCCGCAATGGACAAATGACCGCCAACACGACCGCCGGAGCACATGAACTGCTACTATGCTTCTTTGCTTCGGCAGCCATATCATCGTTGAGGGACTGGAGCCGCCAATGTTCTTGTCCCCTTGGGCGTTGGCGCTCCTTCACCCCTCATCTCCGCCACGTTGCCTCACCTCAGCCCCCGCCACCAGGCAAGAAGAAACGAAAATGAAGGGTTCGGTAAACACATCACCACCGCTTGTTCCTGTTCTTCGTTCACGATCGTCTGCATTTTTCTCCCCCCTTTTGGCGCACTCTTGTTCATTTGTAGTTTTGTGCACTTGCTTCCTTCTACCCTCTAAGGACAACACCAGAAGAACGGAATCCAACTGCACCAACTGCGAGACGAAACTGGGAGAGGAGGAAAACAGCAGACGGCCATGCGACGCAGTGTTGTGACATCTCTTCACACAGCTTCGTTTGCTTCACTCACCAGAGTTGGAGTTTTCAATGTCGCTGCTGTTGCGCATTTAGCGATCCGTTCACAAACAACAATGCACGGGGCACCGGGTAATACTTCCCCAGGGCCCCGACCTCCGGTACAGCAAGGAACAGTTCCAATGCAACATCACCAGCAGATGCACCCATCGGCAGTGGGTGCGGAGGCAGAAGATGACTTTGAGCCTCCATGCAAGCCGTCGGAGCCTCCAAAAATGCTGAAGGTGGACACAAGTGACCGGGGCATCACGACAGTAGCACTTAATCGCGCACCCGTGAACTCACTCAGTCTAGAGCTCTTTGAAGAACTCAACAGTTGGATGTTGTGGCTCGGCAGCGACGAAAGTTGCAGGGCGGTCATCCTAACATCCTCCATACCCACAGTCTTCTCAGCGGGTCTGGACATAAACGAGTTACACAATCCAGAGCCCGAGCGCCTCCGGCGCTTTTGGAAGAGCTTTCAGGAGGCGTGGCTCATTCTCAACAGCTTCCCGAAACCAATCATCGGAGCGGTTAGCGGCAATTCTCCAGCTGGTGGATGCGTTCTCGCTCTTGGTTGTGATTTTCGTGTGATGCTCCGGCACCCGACCGATAAACCCGATCGGCCATTCCGTATTGGGCTCAACGAGACGAAACTTGGTATAACCACACCACCCTGGGTTGTGCCCGCCTATGCGTACGTTCTCGGTTCGCGACGTGCTGAGAGGATGCTTCAACTTGGTGATACGCCCACCGCTGACGAAGCACTGCGAGTGGGCTTGGTTGATTTGGTTGTGGATGGGGAACAGCAGCTCCGTGAAGCAGTCTTGAAGGAGGCTGAGCGCTTCCTGTCAGTTCCACAACAATCCCGCTGGATGCTACGTGACATGCTCCGCCGCGAGTATTTGCAGGTCATTGGCTCCGAGGAAGACAGAGAATATGACACGCAGTTCTTCGTGGAGCTCATGATGAACCCGGACGTGCAGAAGAGTCTCGAAGCCTTCACAGCGCGTCTGAAGGGAGTGGCAGTGAAAAAGTAACTTAAATAAACTGTCCAGCAAGAGAACGAAGTTTGATTACTATTTTTTTATTTTATTTTCGGTGGCAACCCGTGAACGAAGTGCGCCTTGTGAAACCGGGGAAACGCAGCCCTTCCCCTCAGTGGTAAAAATGAGGATGGCGAACGGGTATTTAACGCATTTAATCACAAACGTATCGTATGCAAAAACACTCACAGGTGTGTGGAGAAGTTCATAAAGAAAGCTACATCAGAAAAGGGGGCGCAAAGTCGCGTGTGTGGTGCGGCTGCAAACCTTTTACCGCCCTTTCTTGCGTAAAAATTGTTGGCAAAAGGGTAAAGAGGGTCAAAGGTGTCGAAGACCAGTTGCACATGCTACAGACGTTGTAATAAACGTGTGTGGGTACAGCGCCCACACTCTCCCTTGCGTTACGTTTACCTCACGCGCATGGTTACTCACCTTTCATTTTCTCTGGCATCTACGCTCTCTCGTATACCATTAGTGATCGTAGGACAACGAAATTGATAGGAATGCTGGACACCAATGGGACTGCAGAACTCACCGTGCACTGTGCGAGTCCGCTACATCCCTCAAGTAACAGTCGTAACTCGAAGCAGTTAAGCCCCATAACACCGATCGCCAGCACCATCCACTCGGCAAGCGCCAACAGTCCACTCTCTCAATGCCAGCAGAACACCGCAGAGGTTGGCATCGGGGGACCGCACTTTGCGCTTCCATTGACTGCTGTCGGGGCTGACACCGCTGCCGGGGAGGCGGTTTCCATTGCAAACGGAACATTCAGTGGCAACGGGCTCTCGGCCTACGTATCGAAATTGTCGGAAATAGTTGGTGAACCGCCATTTACAGAGGAAGAGATACTTGAAGAATTGGAAAAACTGCGCACACGCTCACAGCTAACGTCAGCACCTTTCAACCGTCGATTATTACCCATACTTGCACGGTATCAGCTAAGAGAGAAGTGGGGGCCAGCAGCGGAGCCGTACGCCGAGCGTCTCGTCACAGATGATGGTTCAGTGGTTCCTTCATTCCTCCCAGAATTGCATCGTATTCGTGAAAGACGGCAGCAGCTGGATAAGGTGCAGAAGTGCCGCTCCTTCCACTGCTACAAAATACCACCACCACCGCTCCGACCCCAAGGAGAAACATCCACCACGCGACCACTACTGGAGGAGGAGTTAGTCGCGGCCAAACAGTTTACACGTTCTTGGCTGGGGCCTTCTCACAAAGCAACGCCTGATACCAATGATTACAAACACACTTTCAACAACGAGGGACAACAAACGCCAAGGGGGAAAAGAATCCCTGATGTGTTTTCCAGTCCGCAGACACCACAAACGCCGCCAACGGAAAAAGATCACACGGCAATGCAGTCCAGTCGCACGAAGACTATGCTGGTTAACAGTACCATAGACATCCCAAATAATCAGGGAAACGATGCCAATGAATCCCGTATACGAGGTATGAGTGCCAGCAGCCTGTTGGTTAACAGTACCATGGGCATCCCAAATAATCAGGGAAACGATGCCAATGAATCCCGTATACGAGGTATGAGTGCCAGCAGCCTGTTGGTTAACAGTACCATAGGCATCCCAAATAATCAGGGAAACGATGCCAATGAATCCCGTATACGAGGTATGAGTGCCAGCAGCCTGTTGGTTAACAGTACCATGGGCATCCCAAATAATCAGGGAAACGATGCCAATGAATCCCGTATACGAGGTATGAGTGCCAGCAGCCTGTTGGTTAACAGTACCATGGGCATCCCAAATAATCAGGGAAACGATGCCAATGAATCCCGTATACGAGGTATGAGTGCCAGCAGCCTGTTGGTTAACAGTACCATGGGCATCCCAAATAATCAGGGAAACGATGCCAATGAATCCCGTATACGAGGTATGAGTGCCAGCAGCCTGTTGGTTAACAGTACCATGGGCATCCCAAATAATCAGGGAAACGATGCCAATGAATCCCGTATACGAGGTATGAGTGCCAGCAGCCTGTTGGTTAACAGTACCATGGGCATCCCAAATAATCAGGGAAACGATGCCAATGAATCCCGTATACGAGGTATGAGTGCCAGCAGCCTGTTGGTTAACAGTACCATGGGCATCCCAAATAATCAGGGAAACGATGCCAATGAATCCCGTATACGAGGTATGAGTGCCAGCAGCCTGTTGGTTAACAGTACCATGGGCATCCCAAATAATCAGGGAAACGATGCCAATGAATCCCGTATACGAGGTATGAGTGCCAGCAGCCTGTTGGTTAACAGTACCATGGGCATCCCAAATAATCAGGGAAACGATGCCAATGAATCCCGTATACGAGGTATGAGTGCCAGCAGCCTGTTGGTTAACAGTACCATGGGCATCCCAAATAATCAGGGAAACGATGCCAATGAATCCCGTATACGAGGTATGAGTGCCAGCAGCCTGTTGGTTAACAGTACCATGGGCATCCCAAATAATCAGGGAAACGATGCCAATGAATCCCGTATACGAGGTATGAGTGCCAGCAGCCTGTTGGTTAACAGTACCATGGGCATCCCAAATAATCAGGGAAACGATGCCAATGAATCCCGTATACGAGGTATGAGTGCCAGCAGCCTGTTGGTTAACAGTACCATGGACATCCCAAATAATCAGGGAAACGATGCCAATGAATCCCGTATACGAGGTATGAGTGCCAGCAGCCTGTTGGTTAACAGTACCATGGGCATCCCAAATAATCAGGGAAACGATGCCAATGAATCCCGTATACGAGGTATGAGTGCCAGCAGCCTGTTGGTTAACAGTACCATGGGCATCCCAAATAATCAGGGAAACGATGTCAATGAATCCCGTATACGAGGTATGAGTGCCAGCAGCCTGTTGGTTAACAGTACCATGGGCATCCCAAATAATCATG
>NC_026741.1:1936621-1987225 GCF_000210295.1 Trypanosoma brucei gambiense DAL972
TACCATGGGCATCCCAAATAATCAGGGAAACGATGCCAATGAATCCCGTATACGAGGTATGAGTGCCAGCAGCCTGTTGGTTAACAGTACCATGGGCATCCCAAATAATCAGGGAAACGATGCCAATGAATCCCGTATACGAGGTATGAGTGCCAGCAGCCTGTTGGTTAACAGTACCATGGGCATCCCAAATAATCAGGGAAACGATGCCAATGAATCCCGTATACGAGGTATGAGTGCCAGCAGCCTGTTGGTTAACAGTACCATAGACATCCCAAATAATCAGGGAAACGATGCCAATGAATCCCGTATACGAGGTATGAGTGCCAGCAGCCTGTTGGTTAACAGTACCATAGACATCCCAAATAATCAGGGAAACGATGCCAATGAATCCCGTATACGAGGTATGAGTGCCAGCAGCCTGTTGGTTAACAGTACCATGGGCATCCCAAATAATCAGGGAAACGATGCCAATGAATCCCGTATACGAGGTATGAGTGCCAGCAGCCTGTTGGTTAACAGTACCATAGACATCCCAAATAATCAGGGAAACGATGCCAATGAATCCCGTATACGAGGTATGAGTGCCAGCAGCCTGTTGGTTAACAGTACCATGGGCATCCCAAATAATCAGGGAAACGATGCCAATGAATCCCGTATACGAGGTATGAGTGCCAGCAGCCTGTTGGTTAACAGTACCATGGGCATCCCAAATAATCAGGGAAACGATGCCAATGAATCCCGTATACGAGGTATGAGTGCCAGCAGCCTGTTGGTTAACAGTACCATGGGCATCCCAAATAATCAGGGAAACGATGCCAATGAATCCCGTATACGAGGTATGAGTGCCAGCAGCCTGTTGGTTAACAGTACCATGGGCATCCCAAATAATCAGGGAAACGATGCCAATGAATCCCGTATACGAGGTATGAGTGCCAGCAGCCTGTTGGTTAACAGTACCATGGGCATCCCAAATAATCAGGGAAACGATGCCAATGAATCCCGTATACGAGGTATGAGTGCCAGCAGCCTGTTGGTTAACAGTACCATGGGCATCCCAAATAATCAGGGAAACGATGCCAATGAATCCCGTATACGAGGTATGAGTGCCAGCAGCCTGTTGGTTAACAGTACCATGGGCATCCCAAATAATCAGGGAAACGATGCCAATGAATCCCGTATACGAGGTATGAGTGCCAGCAGCCTGTTGGTTAACAGTACCATGGGCATCCCAAATAATCAGGGAAACGATGCCAATGAATCCCGTATACGAGGTATGAGTGCCAGCAGCCTGTTGGTTAACAGTACCATGGGCATCCCAAATAATCAGGGAAACGATGCCAATGAATCCCGTATACGAGGTATGAGTGCCAGCAGCCTGTTGGTTAACAGTACCATAGACATCCCAAATAATCAGGGAAACGATGCCAATGAATCCCGTATACGAGGTATGAGTGCCAGCAGCCTGTTGGTTAACAGTACCATGGGCATCCCAAATAATCAGGGAAACGATGCCAATGAATCCCGTATACGAGGTATGAGTGCCAGCAGCCTGTTGGTTAACAGTACCATGGGCATCCCAAATAATCAGGGAAACGATGCCAATGAATCCCGTATACGAGGTATGAGTGCCAGCAGCCTGTTGGTTAACAGTACCATGGGCATCCCAAATAATCAGGGAAACGATGCCAATGAATCCCGTATACGAGGTATGAGTGCCAGCAGCCTGTTGGTTAACAGTACCATGGGCATCCCAAATAATCAGGGAAACGATGTCAATGAATCCCGTATACGAGGTATGAGTGCCAGCAGCCTGTTGGTTAACAGTACCATGGGCATCCCAAATAATCATGGACGGAGTGCGAAAAATATTTGAAAAGGGGCTAGTTTTGCCTCATTTTCTCAAGTTATATTTTTATTTAAGTGGGATGCCCTTAAATTTTTCAGCGGTTACGCTCTTTCGTTTCCTAGTGTGGCCTTTTGTGGCGTTGTCTTTTATTGGAGATTTTAACGTTCGAGGATGGCTGCGGGGCCTCCAGTTGTTACTAGCTTCTGTTGAGAGTGATTGTTCTTTTTCCTTTCTCTCTACATACTTTACATGAAGAAAGCTGCTATGTTTCCGTTTTCTAACCATATTTTCCTCCTGTTGATATATTTGTTAGTCGTTGCTACTGTACGCACTTAAATTTTTTACTCAGATGAATTTCCGTCGTCATTATTATTATTATTCCTACTTGTCCATTTCACTGCTAAGGTGAGTGTTAAATAGAGTTGTGTACATATCTGGCATTAACATGATGTCCAAACCAAGATAAATTGAAACGTAGTCAACTTATTTTTTTTTATTTTCAAACATTTTAGAATGTGCGCTCGGGTGTCGTGGGGATCTTTTCACGCTATTTGAGGTTGATGATTGTTACTTGGATATACTCGAAATTGAACTTTAAGTCACGGCCATCATTCTTGTGGGGACACACGCTGGTTGGCAGTTGCATTTTCTTACGGGAAAGGTAGGGATGGTAAAGCAAAGCAAAACTAAAAGTGTGGAGGAGGGGTCCTGCACTTATTTATTGACGGACTAATTTGTCACGTTTACTTGACAAATTATTTTCCCAGGGGAAAGAGGTGCTTTGGAAGCTGCTGCAACAAAAGTAAAGGAGGGACAGTGGCGCTCGCGCTGCCATCCCCGATGGGGAATATTCCAATAATTGCGCGTGCATCCGCATCCTTTTCTAGTGTCTGACCGTGTGATTGCCGGCTTTATTTTTTCTTTTTCATCCACGCTTCTCACCTCCTTCGTTTCTTGGCGTCACCACCGCGGTTATTGTTATTGATGTCATTGGATTTTTGCGGAAGTTTGCTGCTTTCTTTTTCGTTACGCCTGTTTATGTATCCTACTCTCGTTGGCTTTGTTTGATCCTAATCACAGTCCACAGGGGGTTGCCCAGGTGAAGTAACGTAAGTACTTAGTGGAGGTGCTTTAGTGAACAAGAAGATAAATAGGAAAAGGTGCGGGAGAGGTAGAGAGGGAAATGCCCCAAACGGTTCAGAAGCGACAAACACACGGAAGGAGCCGGCGTGGTTACGATTTTGTCCTTGAAGGCGTCCCTATGTACGATTCACCGGACATAAGTAGTGACAGCAGTGACATAGAGCGTACACGCACCATGGCACCACCCCATGGACAAAATTGGGGCCCAGCCGCGTATCCTAAACCATCAGCAGCGGGTGCGGTAGCTCCACCGTACCGCCACCAGAAACAACAACAACAACAACAGCAGCAACAGCAGCAAGAACATGCCCGTCAACAACTACTCTTGCAGCAAAAGTGGTTGGAACAACAACAGGCGGCATTCCACCAACGACAGCAGGAGTTGTCTCGTGCAGAATATCAACGATCTCACAAAACACAGCAGCAAAGCCAACAGTCATCCCACAACCACACAGAAACGCGCGATGCACGCAGAACTATCATGGGCGACTCCACGGGACGCGGCAGCCGCGAACGCTGCCCGCCAGTGGATGATATTGACTACGTAAAATACTTCCCGGAGAGGGGGCCACGCGTAATGGAATACACGTCACCTGGGTTCAATACCAACCCCTCCACCACCGTAGCCCAACACATTCAAAGTGGCCACAATGCACAGTTCACCACCATGCGGCCTTCGGCCCGTAGCCAGCAGCATTTGGAATGTCTCGGCAACCACAACAACACTGTGGTGGGAGCCTACGGGACGGGGGAGACAGCTGATACGAGAAATACGGGGGCCAGGGAGACGGCAATCGTTGGTGGAGGCGTACATTACGGGGCCCAGAGCTTACAAGCCACCGGCAAGTGCGCGGCCAGGTATGCAAGTACGCTTTATTTGGAAAATGACCATCCGTCAGCTCAAGTGCCCAACGGGTACACCGTAGAGATGGGAAACTCAGGTCTTTTCACTCTAGCTAACTATCCTGATGCGGACAAGGGGGCCGTAACGAACGAAAACCGCTGCAGCGGCGGAGCCGTCAAGCCGCGATGGACATCTGTGAGCACCACCCCCATGGAATGTCGTACACCACCTTCAGTTGCCACTGCACCGCAGTACAGGAACACAGCAGCTTGTGATTCTACAGGCGGAGATATCTTCTCTGGGGATTATGAATTTATGCCTGTTGAATTGGGGCAGTGTGACTTCCGCACCCTCCACGCGGTTACCCTCTCTACAGAACCCACACCACCCTTCACGCCGTCGCACGCTAGTGTGGAATCGAGAGGCGGAAAAAGGAACGCCCTATTGCCCCCAGTGGGGCACAGAGACTTATCGTATTTTGAATCATTGCCACAGAAGCAACAAAAGCAGCAGAGACGAACATCTAAACAGGGAGATGTGCAAGACGTTAGTGAAGCATCTCTCCCATTCGCGGTACCACAGGAGTACCAGTATTTAAACAATGACTTGACCGATCCAAATTCGAGTCTTCCGGCCCCTGCTATGTCGGTTGAAACCACACATAAGTCTGAGAAGGCACAAACGCGGAAGGTTATCGACTCGTCCAATCCCCGACGGTGGATTGTGCTGTAGAGACTCGAAAGGAGAGCGGAGCAAACCTGCACATGAAGACGCGCGGAGAAAGTTCGGTCGTGGTCCTTGGTTTAAATGACCAGCAGTAGGTTTCACCACGCGAGCCCTTTTTTGTTTTCATTTGCTTTTTCTTCCCTCTTTGCTGTTTAGTGAGTTGTGTTGTCTTTCCTTCGTTGTTTCTATTGTATTTTTTTCCTAGTGACTGTGTAATTGGTTAAGCGGCGCATATTAGCTCATCGTTTGATTTTATTTTGTTATTGTTGCTTTTGTTTGTCGACGATAGTTATAATTAATGTGGCCACGTTGCTCACAAATATTTGCATGAGTTTCTACTGTACAAATATGTTTGACTGTGCGTTTTCTTTGATGTTAGGGCGGTGGACACAAAAGTCGACATTTGCATGCAAGACGCCACTGCTACCACGGCTCTAAGTGCATCTGAGCAGCGAGGTAATGTCGGGGACACATGTGTGTATGTGTTGAAAGAAGGAGAGAGTGTAACCATCTGACTGAACCTGCGCAATGGGGCGGTTTCGATATGTTGAACAGGGGAAAAACTCGGGTGTTGGAAGTGAACTGAGGCCGCGGGAAGCGTAAAGTGTGGAGAAATGTAGGGGAAAAGACTCGGAGAGAAAACAGCGGAAGCGTGTGGGTGGAGGGGAAAAAATAAGGAAGTAGACCTGTAAGGAGGAGGGGGCGCATTTAGCGTATTTGGAGTACCTTTCGCTCCTCTAAGGTCTCTTCCTCTTTTCTTTTCCACCCTTTTCAACACTTTCCGTCCCTTATACCCCCTCAGGCACTTACTTACTTACCTTGGCATTGGCACCTTTTGTTCACTTCTCCTGCTTGTTGGCTAAATTCTTGGGTTATGCCCCGTCTCTTCGGTCAGTGGTTTCTCCCCCCCCCCCCTCTCCCTCGTGTCTATTTATTTATTTTCGTTCTGATTTTAAAAGTAAGTGAAGAGATGCGCAGTCCGGCTGCCATTTTGTTTATTTTCAACGTTTTTCTTAATTGTATTATTGAGTTGTATTGCACTGTTTTGCCCTTGGTTTGTAAGCAAAACAGCAAATGCAGGCGCATACGTGCGCATTGTCACGAAATTCTACGGCACGCATAATTGTCAGTAATGCCATCATTTTTTGGGGGGGTTTTAATTCCTGTGCTTTCAATTTTTTTGTGAAAAAAAAGGAGGGACATTTCTCTAAACTCTTTTCACCTTCCCTCTCCGAACACAACGGCAACGCATCGTATGAGGGAATTTCCCCCTTGCCTACACACTGCAGTAGGGCACATCGTTATATTAGGGGAGGGGAAACCAAACGCAGACAAAGCGTCCGTGAGAAAATGTATTTCTGATCGTAAATACAAAAGAAGGGGGAAATCGAGAAGTACATGTTTATATTTACTTATGTTTATGAAAGTACTCGAATTATGGAATAATAGGACTTAAGTGAGAAGGAGAGAACGATTACACGCCCTCGCATGTTCCCTTTGCCTTCTTGATCTGCACCTTTCCAGTGATGCCCAGCACCCCCTTTACACGCTACCAGTTTTACATGGAGCTCTATAAGTCATAGGACACAGTATTTTATTCCACTTCCCCGCGCATGTGTATACACGGATGTACATGTATATATTGGTATATATTTAGTTGTTTCATTTATACTTTGTGGTGGTCTGACGTTTCGTTGTGCCCCCAATTCGCCGTCATTAATCTTTTTGTTTTGTTTTTCGTTGTTTTGTTTGTATTTTCATCCATAACTGCAGCTAGACTGAAGCTACCTACACCCCCTCGCCTTCCCTTTTTTACTCTGGGGTAGCCTGTAACGTGGGCCTTTTCTGATGCTGTTACCGGGGTCCTCCCCAGACATAAGTGGTGAAGTCCTCGTGCCGTCGTGCTTCCAACCATCTGGAAAATATGTACTTTTTTACTATTGTCTCTTCACACAAGCAAACATACATACATAAACATAACAATACAAGGGATATTAAACCCACCAAAGTTGCGGGTGTAGGCACGTGTGTGCCAGAGGTGGAGACTGTGCGGAACAGTGGGACCACGTGAAACAGCGACGCAACGGGATGGTACCGAATGGCGGGGAAGCTGCAGGTGCATCACGCGAGCACACGCAGGGGCAGAACGCAGGCAGTTGCGCCCTCAACGTAGCAACAAATGGGAAGTGGGAGCCTTACGGGTACAATGACAGGGAAAGGGAGCAATCACATTTGAACAGTTCGAGGGGAGCACCCCTGCAGGTACGGGTCGTTGTGCAACTCCCCAACGGCACCGTGCGCGAGTGGAAAGATTTTGCGCAGTTGCAGGCACTACCCCAAATTCTCCGTGAGGTGTATACCACCACGCCAGACCAAGGTCGTAGTTCAGCGGGATCCCTCTCACCGTTAAAATTCTTCTGGATAGATATGAGCGGCATGCCGCAGCGGGAAGATCTGAGTGCCCTATTCGAGCTCCTTCACGTGTGCAAACATACGGAGCGAAGGTGGCGAGCTATGGCAGCAGCGCCTCCCGGGGTCGGGTTAGGCGGGTTTCCGCTAAATAATGGCACCTGCGAAGAAGGGGCGGAGCGGTCTCACTATGACGAAGATGACTATTACGACGATGCAACGGAGCTCGACTACTTACGGGCCTTCGTTGCGGAGCAGTATGTTCAGATTAGCCTTACGGTTCTTGAATCACCAAACGTGACGGTGTATGGATTACCAATGGAAAAGGACACTGAAAGGGAAATGGGCACTGAGAAGCACCAACGGCAGCGAGAGGGCTCGCGGCCGAACCTTCTCGACGCGTGTGAGTCAGGAACCCTGGCTTCTGTGCAAGTGTTGTGCTTCGTCAATGGAGTCGTCACCTGGCGGCCACAGCCGGCGGTACAAGGGTGGGAATACATTCCCCACGGTCTCGAACGTAGACTGAGTAACAGCACCAACATTGGTGATGGCAGAGCAGTTGGTGACGGCAACGAGGAACCGCGCGGAGCACTAACCACGTCTCTGCTTGTACTCACCATTCTCGACGAACTTTATATGGCTTTCCTTCCAGATACGACTATAGTGCTCAGCGAGGTGGATACAATCGACTCTATGTTGCCACTTGTCCGACAGCGAATGTCAGACCAGGCGGACATATTGAGGCGCATTCAAATGTTGCGTCGGAGTTTGTCGGTACATCGCCGCGTGCTGATGAGCAAGGTTAGTGTGCTTGAGCTCTTGAGCAGACCCACTGTGCGCGTACTCTTACCCTTCATGAATCCAATCACGGACGCCGTCAATGAAAAAGAACGGGAGCATTGTCGCGAGCCATTTGACCCCCGCGTGTATCAACCGAGACACCGCCACGGAGAATTGCACTACGAACAGTCTGAAGCAAGGGCAAGGCGCGCCCCTTCATCAGGGCAACAGAGCGACACCTACGCAGATATCGCCTGTCGCATTCTGCACGTCCTTTCTAAGCTCGAGGACGCGCGCAGGATTCTCACAAACTCTATCATCATCCACTCCTCGGGTGTTGCGGCGGTGAACAACTACAACAGCAATCAGTCTGATACCCTCAGCATTACGCTGGGCTACGTTGCTTTGATGTCCCTGCCCCCAACTATCGTAGCTTCGCAATGGGGAATGAACGTTTACGTCCCGTGGGTGGATATGAATTCTACCGCGCCCTTCTGGGGTATTGTAGGTGCGGTGACGGCATACGCGGCCCTCGTGCTCTCCTATCCAATATTCTGTTGGATCAGGGGCAGACCGGACAAACTAGTCTTTTAGTATTGGCGGCACGGCCTCATCTGCAGATAGTTTGCGCGGTGCGTCCGGGGAGAATATCCACGGAGGCTTTGGTGAGCTGTGCATGAAACGCCCAGAAGGCAGCGTTTGTAGTCGAAGATTCACCTGTGAAGAGAAGGAAAGGACCTTCTCTTGCTATTCGCCACGCGGCCTGCAGCGGCACTTGGTGTACAATTGCCCTCCTGCAACGTTCTACACGCTCCTCCCAGACATAAGTGGTGAAGTCCTCGTGCCGTCGCGCTTCCAACCATCTGGAAAATATATACTTTTTCACTATTATCTCTTCACACAAACAAACATACATACATAAACATAACAATACAAGGGATATTAAACCCACCAAAGCTGCGGGTGTAGGCACGTGTGTGCCAGAGGTGGAAACTGTGCGGAACAGTTGTAGCTGATGGAGAGCTTCTTGGGAACGGAGATCATCTGTCCACACGCCTAGACATCGTAACAGTTTGGTAAAATATACGCAACTACGAACCGTCATATGCTTGCTAACTACATCGCTACTCTGTTTTCTGAAAAGAGCGAGAGGTTGCAGAAGCAATGGTCCATGTAGTCCCAACACCGCATTAGGTTCAGTTACGTTGATACCCGGTGCTTCCCACCGTTGCAACTTCGCAGAGGGAGCTTGGACATCACGTACCGTGGCAGGGATGCGATACCACTGTACGCTACGGTATGGACGCGACGAACGCGCTCCCAGTTTCCTCATACCCACCGTATTTTGGGACGAAAAGCAAAATAAGCAAGTTCGGCAGTGGTGATTACGTGAATTTGATCTTCGCCACACTGTGATGCTAGCGAATGTTTTCTTTTTATATAAAGACCAGCTGGAAGGACGGTCTTAACTTCATTCCTGCGAACGGTTCCGGTGTCTTGATGTTTGAAGGGAGTAGCTGCGGTGGCGGTCGTATGTTTTCATATGTGCGGTCGCACCCCAGGTCAAGGAAACCGTGCCCTTTTATGGTGATACCTCCCCCCTAACCACGAGTAATTGGCCTCTTCTCGTCGTGAGTGCGTACCCCCTTTCTGTCTCAATTTATTTATTCGTTTAAATTTTGTTTTGTTGTGGCGGGGTATTTTCTGGTGGCTGCGTATTTCCTATTTATTAATTTGTAGCCCACTGAACACGAGCACGTTCGTGTCATCGCCTTTTTGTTTTTTGATGAGTCGCTCACAGACCAAAAAGGTCACCAGTGCGCCACCGGTCCCGAGTCTTTGCACGTAACTCTCCAGTCGTTGCTAACATGGTTACAAATGTCACCAACAACACCACGAGGATGTCCTTGTGAGTTGTCCACTTCATCTATTTACGTACTTGGTACCTCCTTTTTCTATTTTTGCTGCATTTGCAGAAAAGGAAGGGGACAACGCTGCGCCATCAGCGCTGATGGTATACGATGAGGCGGCGCTGTCAAAGTATCGTGGCCTGCTGGATAGCGGTGAGCCGTTTCGCAGCAGAACATGCCGATACTGTTCCAGTGGAAACACAGCGGTAAAGCATATAAACAGCAAAAAGAAACCCAAGTCGCCGTGGGACTTTTGGAACAGCATTGTTTGTTCCCCAACCGCCTCACATACACGCGCGGAGGGGCGCAAGAGGACGCCAATGTATGTTGTGGGACCAATGGTGGACCAAAGCGAACTGCCATTCCGTCTGCTCTGTCGGCGTTATGGGGCTACACTGGCATACACCCCAATGTTTCATGCAAAGAGCTTCGCCCAAAGTGCACACTACCGCCAACGCTACTTTTCAACAACAACATTTCCTCCACATTCCGCCATGGAATCAGGGGGAAATGTTGCCGCTAACGATAGCACCAGTAACGATGGGGCATTAGATAATGACCATCCGCTGTTCGCTCAGTTCTGTGGAAATGACCCTGAAACCATCCTTGCCGCCGCTCGACATGTGGAGGATTACTGCGAGGCCGTTGATTTCAACATCGGTTGTCCGCAAGGCATCGCCCGCCGTGGCCATTATGGTTCGTTCCTCATGGAGGACTGGGAATTGCTTCACAACATTCTCCATGCGTTGGCAGTTGAGCTTCGCGTCCCTGTAACAGCAAAAATGAGAATATTTGACGATGAGGCACTGACACTAAAATACGCTGAGATGCTGCGTGACACGGGAATCTATGTCCTCTGTGTGCATGGCCGGACCCGCGAAAACAAGGGACAGCAACAGCAGCCCGCAGACCTACGAATGATACGCCGTGTGCACGAGCATTTGAGGGGTTCTATTCCTATCATTGCAAACGGCAACGTGCTTACATTCGAGGACGTGCCACGAAACTTAGCCATAACGGGTTGCGAAGGATATATGTGCGCAGAGCCTCTGCTGTGGGATCCGAAGTTGTTTGCACCGTTAGCTTCAAGTTCGACCGCGGAGTTCGCTCCCAACATAACCGATTCAACCTTATCAACTTCTCCAGCACCGTCCACAGTTCGCAGTGGTCGGCTCTTTGCGGAGTCCCGGCCGACACGTCTGAAAGCACTGGCCACGGCCTCAGAATACCTGGAGCTAGTTCGTCGTTTCCCTGTGGACATTGGTTTCGTCAAGGCGCACTTCTTCAAGATGCTGTACCACAGCTATGAAATGCATCCGGCGCATCAACAGTGGCTAGCAAATTTCAGCATTAATGGCAGTAACGTTGGCAACGATGTTGTCGAAAATTGTGCGACGAGTCACTGCGGCGAGCAAAGGGAAACGACGGTGGTGGGCCACGATATCTTCACGGCGGCTCTTGACGCTCTAACCGATCATCTTCATTCGCTTCAGAAAGCCGAACTTTCGTTAGAACACGACGGCCCGCAGCCGAAGCGTCAGCGGGAGCTTAAGGTGGGAGAAGAAGGAAAGGAACGGCAGCAGCTGAAGAATGGAAGGAGAGTGGACGGTTTAACGGATACCTTTGCGGATGACGAAACGCTTGGCATCGACTTCTTGATGTGACGTATGGCATTGTTTCACAACTTCTCTGACGGCACTTTGAACTGTCCGTGCGTGTAGGCCCATGTGCGTTGTTCGTATTTCACTTCATACACGTTGTAATTACTATCGCGTTGCTTCCCCTCTCTATGTGTTCCTTTTACTGCTGGCAGTGTTGGTAGCAGTTGCACTACAAACTTCAAGGCACAATCTTGAACAACTCCACACAACACGACTTAGCAACAACAGCAAAATCAGATAGGCACAACTCTACCAATAAGGTGGAGTAGGGGGAAAGCGGTATAAAAAAGGAATAGTTTTAAGCCGAAATCAGAGGGTGTCGCGGTTGCCTTGTCACGCGGTCCCACCTTCATTTGCATACACCCAGTAGAAACGGGTTCCACTAGTGCGGTCAAGAAAAAAAGGACCAAGCGGAGTGTGCGTCGGTAAGGGTCCGCTGATCGGCACACAAAACACGCACACCTTGCATATACGTAAAGAATAAGGAAGAAGAACATATTATAAGCTACTTCTTTCACGAATATTTATTGCTATTATTGAAGCGAAGCAGGGCATAAAAGAAGGGGGGATAAAAAGGTAGAGAGTACGGCGAAAATGGAACATCTGAAAAATTTTCCGCGTCTCGGGAGAACTCTACTAGTCATCACTGTTTTTCTCATAGCTTTCCCCCCGGGAGTCGCCAAATGTCAAAAGCAACGGTACCAGAAACCCCAGTTGGAAAAGGTGGGGGAAGGAAATCAAAAGACGCCGAAGGTGCGGAATCGGCTGTCTGGCACTCTGTCATCCGGAGATGTCCGCACCTTCAGTGGAATACGATCGGTACTTCACAAGGGTGGCGACGGTATCAAGTATAAGACCCAACGCCGTGATTACACAACAACCAGTAAGCCCACAGGGGCCCAGTTCCTCACGGCGCAGACAGCCCAACTTGAAGAAGGGACACAGCAGGATAAAGCGAATCAAACCGACATCAATATTCGGGTGTATGATATGAGAAAACAAAAGGAAATTAACAAATTTCGTCAGTCGACGGGTGTGTATTTGGTCAATGCAGTCCCAGGCAGCACAAAGTATCTGGAATTTGAAAGCAGCACACGTGACGAGATAAGTGTAGTCACACAGCTGCTGAGCAACCGCTACGACACGGACGTTCCCGCTGACAACTGCGTGGGTTACTTTGTGAACGTGGAAATACGCAACAGCAGCGAAGTGAATCTGACGGCACTTACCACGCCGAAAGACCCTCCGGCAGTAGGTGAAGAAGATAAAAACGGTAGCAGCACGAGTACTCATGGGGGGGAAGGTGAAAACTACGAACTGGAGGGAGGTTGGAAATTCCTGTGGAGTGTCATTGCCACAATGCTCGACACGAGCAGCTTTTGTGATTTGCTCCCGAAGGTTATGCTGCGTGTCGAGCCAGATCCGGAGCCACAATCATACGTAGTTCTATTCCAGTCGCATATCGGGATGGGTTTGGGCTCTCAGCGCAGGGGAAAAGACTGTCTGCTTAGGGTGTTTGTCACGCGAACTCCCAAAGAAAGGGAACGCCGTATGCAAAATACCTTCGCTCTGGGCGTTCCACTCCTCATCCTGTTGCTCATGGCACCAATGACCTTCATGCATGCCCACTTGCTGCCTGACTTCATGGCCGACATTGATGTGGTGTTCTGGTTGATATACCCGGCAGTGGCAATGAGGAATGGACTAGCATGCCTTTTCGTGTACCTTTATCGAGTGTCGCGGGAGGCGTACGTCGCGCGGCGGGAGGAGCGGCGTCAGCGTCAACTTGAGGAGCAGCACCGGCAGATCATGGAGCAAGAAGCCCTTGTATTGGCAGATGTGACGATGAACAATGTAGACAAAAACAATAAGGGTAGTAGCTCTAACGCCAAGCTGTCCCATCAGCCGCTTGCTCATATGAGCCAGACACCGCAGGGAACGGAGGAGGGATTTGATGGGGCAGAAGGCGGGGCACATGCGGAAAAGCATAAAAAACAAGAGGGATGGAATGCTAACGCTGACCAGAGGAACAGGGAGGGGCCAAGCGGGGCAGCAGTTGCTCAGGTAGAACATGCACCACTGCTCTCCTCCAGGACGGCATTGACGGCAGAAGATGTTGTAGTAATGGACGACATGGTTGACATGGATCTGGACGGCGATGATGAGGCCCACAGTGGCTTGAGGCGACCACTCATAACAGGTCAAAAGAAAGTGAAGAAAGCTACGGGTAGTGTTGAGGGAGAGTTTGCGGGTTCCACAGTGGGAGAGGGATCGGCACCGGCAACCAGGTCGGAAGAAGCGGACGGCCCCAACGATGCTGAACCAGCTGCGGTAGTTGGGCAAGGAAAAGCCGTCTCAACTCGGTCTGCAGTCAGTGGGGGTGCGCCGGCAAAAAGTGATTGTGAGGAGGAGGATGACGAGCGCATCTGCCGTATCTGCCGTGACGATGAAACCGACGAAAAACTTATATCCGCATGCGAGTGCATAGGCTCTGTGCGTTGGATTCACGTCTCCTGCCTCGACAGATGGCGTATTGAAAGCACCAAACGGAATCTTCACAATGTGAACTGCTGCGAGATCTGTAAAAAGCCTTTCCACGTCCCTATAAGCCGCCACGCACAGATCATGAGGAACTTAAAGAGTGTGAGTCGCGGTCTGCTGCTCGTGTTCAGCATCATATTTACATTTATCACGGCCACTATAGGCCAACGCGTGACGCTTGGTGAGATGACCTGCCGCACGCCGTGGCACACTGTCTCTTACAGCACCATGTTTGAGATCGACGGAGTTGTCCTCACCGTATTCATGCAGTTTACGCTGACGATGCTGGCGGTCTATGCGTTCGCACTAGTGAGCGCCCGCTTCCACGCGGACCCCGAAACACTGGAGCATCTTCTGACCTTTCAGACCTTCCCCCCCTTTTGGACGATGCGAAACACTGGTATGATAGTGTTGATTTTTGCAGGAGGGGTTCTGCAAGCCCTAGCACTTGGTCTCCTAACCAAACTCTTTATTTACCGCACGAGCAACATTGTGTGGTCATGGGAGGCGTCGCCCTGCATAGGAGCGGTACTGTTCCTGGGATACGTGGCGATGGGAACATTGGTTTCTGTCAAAGTCCATTCTTGGGCACAGCGCAGGCGCCTACGGCAGGCACGTCGGGTGCAGGTACGGAACGTAGAAGAACAGGGGGACCAGCAGCGGCAGTTGCCCTAGGAACAATTGCAAGAACCATGCTTGCAATAAATAGGCAAAAGGGTGTAAGGGGGCGAGGGACGAAAATGCGGGGTGGTAGCCGTGGAGGTGGCGATAACAACAACTTATCTAGTGTTAGTCACGGATGGAATGATGAGAAAAGTGAGGGAAAAGGAAGAAGAGCGTTGATGCAAAATCGCCACACCGGCAGGGCGGGCTCTTTTAGGGGAAGTTAGGGAGGTGGGAAGAATGGAAAAATGTAATGGAAAAAAAGTTAATGTGGTGGACTAAGCACGAAGTGCAGCGTTAGTATTTAGCTGCTGGAGAAGAACAGAGTGTTGTGCGGGCGTATTGGGGAGAACGACGTTGACGCAATTGTTCCCTTGCTCGCTGCTCTCAACATCGGTACCCTTTCCTACTTTCCCCTCCCTACCACACCCTTGTTTTCCTCCTGACGATTGGTAAAATGTATGGAGGAAAGCAAACTGGAGGGTTGCAGCAATGTGACTCACCAAGAATGGGGTGTTTGGTTACCCTTCTACGCACCTTTAACCCATAAATTTGCCAGCTTACAGGGCCGTCGTAACCATCTCCGAACACTGGTAACCCTCACCGTTGCTATTATTCAGTGTCAATTTTTCCCGTTGCTTGATTGTTGTGAAACGTTTTAGATGCTTGGTTTTTTATTGTGCACCGAACTCTTGTGTACCATATCATCTGCCCTTCCATCGGCATATCAGTTGATCCATTTTTTTTTTTTTTTCATTGTGGTAGGGTGATCTGCCGTCGTCCCGCTCTTCCTTTGTGGCCCGTTTTACACCTAAATCACTCGGCGCAAGCGCTGCGGTAGCCACGGTCTGTGTAGCTGTTGAGCGGGAACGACTGATATGCAGCAAGAAGCAGCTTACGTATATGAGTAGCTGGGTAGGTGGCTGAGTATTAGTATAGAAATGGAAACTTAATGTAAGAAGGGAAGAGTCATTTATGGTTACTGGTTCGATGAGGGGTAACCCAGCATATTTTTCTTTAGCCTCACTTGTTGCTCCCGCGACGTTTGCGAGGGATCTCCTCACCCCGTTTGACACTCCCATGCCCGTGCACGCATGCTCCACACTTATGATCATTACGTGTTACCATCACCTCGTACGTGTGTTTTTGTTTATTCGGATCACTTAACCGACTCTACAAGGGAAAGGCAATGTAGTGTGTAAAAGTGGATATGAGAGATATCCCTAGGGTTCGTCAGATGCACGTGTTGCTCAAGCGCAGCGGTGATGTAAGGATCGCCTTAAAGCCATATACTTCCACGTGCCATATTTCCTTCACGTGTGGTGTTCTCACCGGTAACACTTTCGCGCGGTGTCATATTTGAGCACATCCCGGAAATATGACATCATTTAACTGAGGAAAGGAAAAATATTCATGCTGACAATGGCTTTTAAGGCTTGTTATGCCCTCTGCGTTAGTGATGAAGGTGAGAGCAATTTAATGATATTCACTTTCGCAGATCCTCTGGCACTGAGATGAAGTTTACCGCTCTTTCCTTGATGTTATCGGTTTTAGGATGAAAAGAGGAGACGCATTTGTGCTCGCATAACAAAAAATATTAAAAAAAAACATGCCACGACTGACATATTAATAATATGTAAGCAACCGTGCAAACGAAGGACAAGATAGGTTTGACTCGCATTTATGCCCACTGGGAAGGGAACCTCCCAGGGATTGTTCCCACCATTGCGTGGGGAAGCGGAAGACACTGCAAATGTCTCCAAACCCCAATGCACACCAGCGAAAAAATATAAAAAAGGGAGAGTCTTGAGATCAAGTTGGGAGGGAACTCATCAGGAAGGCAAGCCACTGGATGGGAGAGGGATGCCCAAAAAAGAAACACTGCAAATACACATCAAAAACGCTTTTGCGCCGTCCACACCGTCCTCAATATTGTGAATTGCCGCCGCCGATCTGTCCTTCAATTCCTTTTCACATTTCTGTGTAACTGCTCGACGGGTTTTGTGGAGATGTGCGCCCATTTGACGGTCTCAACTAAGCATTGAGCCGCCCCTTGAGTACGCAATCTCCTTTACACCGTACGTAATGCTACAATTTCTTCTTATAAGTCCCTGTTGCTTACAGATGAAGCCACCTCTACCTTGTCTACTGAGCGCCGTGCGATAATTCTCTCTTCCTTCTGCTTCCCTTGTGTATTCCAGGTTCCTCAAGTTGTGTTATGGGCTTTAGGGCTGGCTCCATGTGTGCACGCGGTCAGCAGCGCATCGGCGCACCCCTGCTGTTGTCCTTTCTACTGCTGTCTGGTCCCTGGGAGGGAGTCGAAGGGAAAGGTAACATAACAGTCAAAGTGTATAGCTTTTTGCGCAACAAACACGTTGCGAAGCGCCGCTTGGAATCAGTCACCGCAGGTTTTAACGCCTCTATACAGTCCCGCAGCTCGACGCTACCGCAGAATGTGGTGCTTGAGATCGTCACCCCACCCGATGATGGAGTTCCACTCCAAAAGTTTTTGGAAGAAGGCTTGAAGAAGGGAAAGGGGGAACTGCCCATTGTGCTGGGACCTGTTGGAGACCGGAACACGCTATCAGTCACTTCATATCTCCACAAAGAAAAAATAGTTGCCTTTTCTCCCATCACTGGGTCCTTGCTTGTGCGTAAGTGGAGGCAGAACCTGTACTATCTTACGGCATCGCCTGCTGCAGAGGTGCTTGCACTAATTCGTTATGCTGTGAGTCAATTGAGGCTTCGGCGACTGGGTTTTATGTACCTGAAGGGCGTTTCTTTCGGCGATAAGGAGTATAAGATGACGGTTAAGGCAATGTCGATGATGGGTCGTAAATTGTGCGGTGTTTTTGAAATAGATGGCTCTACGAATGGAAAGCTTTCCAATGATGATTTTCTGGTTGTGTGGAACAGCTTTGCAAGAACACTACCACAAGGTGTGATTGTCTTCGGTTCGCCAATTGATGAAACTCAAAAGTTTGTAGCATGTGTCGCCTCAGACTACCGCACACGGCATGCGTACTTGCTACTCCCCTCAACGCTTCAATTCTTGGTCGCAGATACGTGGTCCCAAACACTGGATATCGCCGGTCGCGCGTACGTCCCTCGTCAGATAATATTAACGGGGGTGACTCCACTCCCAACGGACACGGAATACAAAGCCATCCGACGGTTCCAAGAGGACATGAAAACGTATATGGGTAAAGAATTCGGTAATAACACAGCACAAACTAAAAAAGGAAGCCGTCATGTAGATGACGACGTTGACGGTGAGATGATGGTGTTTGGGTGGATTGCTGGCGAGGTGCTGTCACGCGCACTGAGTAGCCGTGAGTGGCTTAGAAGTAGGGAAGCGTTCATCAAGTCATTGTTCAGCCAGCGTCGGTACGTTATCGATGACCTTGTGATTGGTGATTTTGGTGGTAAATGCATAGGAAGAGCAGGTGAAAGTGGGGCGGCGTGCAAATGCAACCAAGGTGGAAATGTTGTTTTCATGAAAGAGATGGTAGAGGACTACCGGCTGCAACCCGTGAATGGGGGGAAAATGCTACTGAATGCTGCCAAATGTCAGAGAAGAATATTACAACTGTATGCCCCATTGAATGGTATAATGTTTCGACTGGAAGACAATCCATTGGCGCAGCGGATTGCAGAGGAATATCGCGATGGCGCCTCCCTCGTTGTTGGAAAGGGCCAATTAGGTCAAGGTGATCGCTTCTTTTTGCATGAACTGAATTCGACATCGAGTGCGACAAAGCACAACATGTTAGAGGAGGTTAAAGAGCGTGTTGTGACGGCCGTGTTCGGTGTTGTGGATGATGCGCTACTGTCGATGACAGATATGACATTTATTGATCCCATTCCTCTCAGTCCCAGGTTGAAACACCCCGGAAGGAATGTGTTGCATTTGTCTCCAACAATTGAGCAGCAGATTTTTGTAATGGTGGAGCGTGTTGTGGTTCCGAATTCCTGGGGGAGTGTGCATGCAATTGTTCGCAGTAGTGATGCACGTGGAATAAAATCTGTTCTTCGAAAGACTTTTTGGGCACTTGGTGGGTCGCTGGGTGCTTTCGACGAAGTTACCGACAGTGAAAGTGTGAAGCGTTTGTTACCGAATAGCGGCTTCGTTCTCGTTATTGGTCTAACTGAAGCTGATATTACTGAAATCGCTGAGCATCTTGACAATCACAGGGGAGTGCGTGTATTTGTGTTATTCTTCGATGTGGTACTGCTGTACAGTGAGTTTGTGAAGGTATTCAAAAAGCATCCGCAACCTGCCGAGCGGTTACTATTCGCAACAAGCCTACCACACTGGGCAGACAACAATACGACATCCGAGACGGTTCAGGGATTTCAAGAGGACGTGGGTAATGAGAGTAAATGGACTCCACTGGCGCTGCTTGGGTACGTCACTGCCCGCGCTGTGAGCGCTGTGCTGCCACGCGCGGGGTATTTGTCCCCAGAAATCCTTGCCGATGCCATATACACGCAGTCGGTCATAGTTGTAGATGGCATCCGCTTCCGAACGTTCAGTGCTACAGAGTGTCAAGCAGATAGTGGGTTTGCAGCTAAAGGGTGTGCTATGAATTACGGTGCGACACATATTTCCGTGTGGTCCATGGCTCGTGTGTTGAACCCTTCCGTACCTCCTGTCACCAAGGCAGCAACGCCATCGATGCAGTACACCCACCCCAACAATGGGCTTTCGGCCAGGAAGCTTGCCGGCATCATTGTCGGGTCTCTCTTTTTGGTGCTGCTCACGGTGCTGCTTGTAGTGTTGCTTTCCTTTTTTCGCCGCCACGCGCGCGATAACGAGAACGCACCGAAAGAATTGACAGACCCCGTAACGCTAATATTCACTGACATCGATAGCAGCACTGCGCAGTGGGCGGCACACCCTGAGCTTATGCCTGATGCCGTTGCAACACATCACCGCATAATTCGCACATTGATTTCCAAGTATGAATGCTATGAAGTGAAGACTGTTGGAGATTCTTTTATGATTGCATGCAAGAGCCCTTTCGCTGCTGCGCAATTAGCGTGTGACCTGCAACGATGCTTTTTAGAACATGATTGGAAGACTGATGTGTTTGATACGTCTTATCGTGAGTTTGAGCGGCAGCGTGCGGAAGGCGATGGGGATTATGTTCCACCCACTGGCCATCTTGACCCTGATGTTTACAGTCGGTTGTGGAATGGACTGCGAGTGCGTGTTGGAATTCACACCGGGTTGTGTGATATTCGGCATGATGAGGTAACGAAAGGATACGACTACTACGGTCGTACATCGAATATGGCAGCACGGACTGGGAGTGTTGCTAACGGTGGGCAGGTGCTGCTGACACGTTCGACATACCTTGCGGTGACCGGTGGGGAGCGTGAGCAATTAAATGTGACTGCATTGGGTGATGTGCCATTGCGTGGTGTACCCAAACCTGTGGAGATGTACCAATTGAATGCGGTGCCCGAAAGGACATTTGCTGCGCTTCTCCTCGACTGTCAGATTATCGATGGCACTGACGAAGAGATGAGCACGTCCGCCAGCGATGTGGGTTCCGTTGCCGTTGAATTGCCTGAATCGGCTCAACACGTTGCCACTTCGTTAGAGACACTTCTCGGAACCTTCACACCCGCTCAGAGGCAGGCGCTGCTCATGTCTGTCTGCGAGCGCTGGCGCGTCACGTCGCCCCGGAAGGTCCACGAAGGCTGGGACAACTCCGTGTGTCATGATGTTATATGCCATATTGCAGCAAGGGTGGGTCACGTGGTTAACTTTGGGGCGAGGAACGCCACCGCCACCGCTAGCTCCACTACACGGCAGTCTTCTCTTTGTTCGTATCGCTCGCTTGGTCTCTGCGGGTATGGTTCACATGGGCAGCCAAGCTCTACAAACCAAGACAACACCAGAAGGGATGTGCCCCAACCTGCGGGGTCACCTCATGGAAGCCCCGAACCTTCGACAAGCTCCAGCAACAGCATCCACGTTTTACCCTTCAACCAATCCAAGGGCCCATTTTAATACGCAACTTGTCACTCCAAATGAGGCCTGGAGATTGTGCTTAACCTTGTATCACCTGTTTATCTATACCATCGTCATAAATTAACCTATTTTTTTTTTGCTTTCAACACTCTTTTTCGTGTACACGGTTGGTCAAGTGATGTTTGTTAAACCCTCTCTTTTTGTGTGGTTATTTCTGTTTTACAGTCGTTTTCCTTTTTTAAAATGACGAACGTCTCCCATTGCACAGGTACACGTGTGAATATATACATGCATGTGTGTGTCGGCGTGTTGTTGTCCGTTTCTCCCCACCATCACCCTCGTCCCCGTGCGCCTGCTGTTGGAGTTTTTTCTCCATTCGGGTGTTGGCATATTTGAAATGGGGAGCTGGCACGATTTATTTGTTTCTTACTTTATATATTTCCTACATTGTCGTGCTTGTTCGTGTTGGACTTATCCTATCGTAACTCTGTTTGCACCACGCTTACAAGGCATTTTTTCTTATACTTCGGCAGGGATAAGGTGGTAGCCAGTCTATAAAGAGACTGCAGCTATCCTTTCTTGTAACAAAAAGAATTTATACCACCATTGGGAAACGTAACCTACTCCCAAGTGTTTCCAGTAAGTTAGATCTGTCCCTCCCATTTGTTTAAATACGAATGTAGCGTTTGTTCTTGGTATATTTTTTTTTTGCTTGCATCAGTCCTGGATGCACGTTGTCGAACAGGTTGTAGTATATAATATATGTACAAAAAGTACAACCCCCCCCCCTTCCTCGGCTCGCACTGCGCTTTGGCACTATTTTTTCCTTTTTTTAGTTGTCGTTGTTATTGTTCTGTTTTGAATAACCCCTCCCTCGTGAAACCGTTTGTACATATGCTTCCCAATAAAAGTAGATGTGGCAGCGCCTTTGTCACAAGATGAATCACATCTCATTACGTCATGGATTGCGTTGAACTTCGTTAAGATAATAGTAACCTTTCGGTGGACCTTCCGCTGCAAAAGCATATCCTTTTCCCTTCTGCCCCTTCTTATGTTCTCAGGTAGCCAAAAAAAGTGAGACAGGGAGTGAATACATGTGCTTCCGCTATGTGCATGCGGGCCCATGCATGCAAACAGGTTTGTACACCTTGTGGGATCTGGTAACGAGAATAACCGGAAGGTGCAGGAGGGGCACATCATGCGAATGGAGGTGTTGTTCTTTAGGGTTGACCACACTATTTTCAGTCCTTTTCTTGCTTGCACGGTTAGCTGTTCGAGAAGATTTTCGCGCCAAATGCTGCGGGTGAACAGTGATAACAGGTTTCTACAATGCGGTGACGGATATTGACGGAACTTTTCACACCAAAGACCCCTGTCAATGCCCAACTCCACCTGCGGACGGTTACGGCACCTAGACAGTTGGAAAGAAAATGAAGGCTCGCCCAGCTGCACTGCTACCCATCATCGTAGGGGCGACAATTTGTATTCAGGTAGAACGGCAGTGAGCCACGGAGGCACAACAAGGGTTTAGAAAAGAACTTTGATTTCGCGTGCGATGTTTGCCGGTTCCAATGTAATTGATCAGTGTTTAGGGTCATGTCCACCCCCATTCGCTAGTTGTGGACGGTAAAAAGATACATGTCGCTTAACTGGCAACCTCTCTTTTATGAGCAACATGCATCGCAAAAGCCGCGCACAACCGAGCGCACTGTTCACCGACGTGCGAGGTACTCACTGTACCCATCGTTTACACTCTCACGAGCTACCCGTAAAAAACAAAACGTTTCACCGGAGTGTGATGCTGCCCAACGGCCATTTAGACACCGTAACCTGTCAGTGCCCCCCCCCCCCCCGCGGTACAAGCAATTAGGTTGTAGAACGGTCACCGGAGAGCACACGGAGTGGGATGTACACATATGCGCCTATCAGTTCAAGCATGAATCGTTGGAGAGGTGGTACCACCGCAGAAACGAAAATGACCAACACAAGTAAACACCACTGAGCATACATTGGGATGAGTGTCATCATCTCTCGGTCGGCAGAAAGCAGTCCATTGGGTGCGGGGGAGAGGAGTACAAGCAAGGGGAAAAAAACAAGAAGAATAATCTGCAACCCGGAAATGTTGAATACAACACGCTCATCGGATGAAATAAGGGTTGAACCCCTTATACTTCAAATATACATTCCACAGTCAACACCGAAGAGCAGGGCCTCCAAGGTATTCTAAACAGTACATGCACTCCAATTATTATGTTCCGTCGAGGCATTTAACAATTCGCTTAGTACCACGAAAAAGTACACGGTGCCAACCGAGAAGTTTAAGCCAAAACACGCGCAAACAACAGTGTTGGTGCGCAATTTTCCCCTTAACATTATTACTTTCCCCCTTACCTCATATTTTCTATATCTATCAAGTGTGTAACCACAAAGACACTTAACCACCAGAAGAAAATGACCAGCATCAATGCCCAACCACCCAACTCAGCCACTTATCCTCAGGATGATCATGGCAGCGCAGAAGTTGTGAACCTAAATGCTGAGGTGGAACGCCCACAACCAGAGGAACGGAAAGATGGTGGTGGTTGCTTTGCCAAGGTGAGTCTATTTATGGCAACTATCATCCCACCGGGAGGTATCGCCGCAAGCGCCTTCAACATTGCATCTTCAACCATTGGTGCCGGCATTGTAGGCTTGCCTTCTGCCGCCAACAGCAGTGGGCTTGTGATGGCGATGATTTATCTTATTATCATTACGGCAATGTCTGTGTTTACAATGCACAATCTCGCAGTGGCTGCTGATAAATCAAGTGCTCGCACGTTCGAGGAAATAACAGGCAAGTTGCTTGGGCGTGGAGCTTCATATTGTCTCGCTGGAGTTCGTGCTTTCCATGGCTTCAGTGGATGTGTGGCATATGTGATTTCTGTGGGTGATATCCTGAGTGCTACCTTAAAGGGTACCAATGCTCCGGATTTCCTGAAGCAGAAGTCAGGCAACCACCTGCTGACATCCCTCATGTGGTTATGCTTCATGCTTCCACTTGTAATACCTCGGCACATTGACTCCCTACGTCACGTTTCAACCATTGCCGTCAGTTTCATTATCTACCTCGTCATCGTTATTGTAGTGCACTCATGCATGAATGGGTTACCGGAAAATATCAAGAACGTCAGTGTGGGAAAGGATGACAATGCTGAGATTATATTGTTTAACAGTGGGAACAGAGCCATCGAAGGTCTTGGGGTGATAATGTTCGCTTATGTGTGCCAAGTCGTCGCAGTGGAGATATACATGGACATGACAGACCGTTCTCCGCGAAGATTTGTCCTTGCATCTGCAATTGCATTGGGTATCTGCTTCACATTGTACGTAATGACATCCTTCTTTGGTTACATGGACTTTGGTCGTGCTGTTACTGGCTCTGTGCTTCTGATGTATGACCCAGTGAATGAACCTGCAATTATGGTCGGTTTCGTTGGTGTGCTCGTCAAGCTATGTGCGTCATATGCATTGCTTGGAATGGCTTGTCGCAACGGCTTGTACAGCATCGTGGGATGGGATGCCGACAAGGTTGCCTTCTGGAAGCATTGCATTGCCGTTGTTACTCTCTCTGTCGTCATGTTGTTGTGTGGCCTATTCATCCCGAATATCAACACAGTTCTCGGGTTCGCTGGTTCCATCTCTGGTGGATCGCTGGGTTTCCTATTTCCCGCCTTATTGGTGATGTATTCCGGTGGCTTTACGTGGCAGAAGGTGGGTCCGTTTTATTATCTTACTACATACGCTGTATTACTTACAGGTGTTATTGCCATTGTATTTGGTACGGGAGCGACCATCTGGGGAACTGCGACTGGTTAATTGGTTTATGTGTAGCATATCGGAATGTATCGTTTTAACGGGTTTATCGAGGCATGAACAGTACTATAAGTGCTGTAAAATAATATTATCATCACTATTATAGCAATGACACTGAGCGTAAACGTTACTAATAACACGGAAGTGAATGACTAAGCGACTTCTCTTTCCGCTTCACTACTCAAAAATATAACAACACATATTTTGTTTTTCTGCTGTTTCTGACAGTATAGTCCCCAACCCCAACTGAATCGCTTCAACCCAGGTCGGTTGATGTTTTTTCCCTAGTCGGCAATGCGCTCCAACATATCTTCATTTAGTCTATGCGTGGCATCTGTAGAGTGGCTGAAACGCCTCATTGAACATCGAAATATAATAATTCTTTCGTAACTTCAATTATCTGCAAAGTGCCACAATAACTACACAGCAATAAGGGCGTCTCGATCCATCATAAAAATGGGTATTATATGCCAATACCCTCAATGGCAACAATCAAAGAAAATAACATATCGATGACGAACCGATTCCTCCCCGTCTGCATTGTGCCGGTGCCTCCTTCAACTCTACTTTATATAATCTTCTTCCCCTATCCTTTACCCCTTGTTTCTGGTCTCCAAAAGTATGCGAAAGTACACAAATAAAATAGACTGGTGTCGCAGCCATCCTGGCACAACTATTATCCTTGAGTGCACAGGCTGAGAGATAATTTTGACAAATGACTTTAGGTTTCACATGTGTAAGCAGTGGCAGTATCAGATTTGCTAACACAGTGGAGCATGAGCATGCAAGTGATTCCAATAATGTAGATCACGCGGAAAGGCTAATTGCTCTGTTATTAACTGCATTTGGTAATTGTACTAGCACCATTATGTGCTCGGAGTGAGCGTTCCATAGTACTATGGCTGTGGCAAGTTTCAGAGTGTGGGATGAGTTAACAACGATGCCAAGAACGCTGGCCGCTATTCCCTAAGATGCGTCTGCACTGCCACCGTGGCAAGTAACGTCTCTAGGCAGTTAACCCTTATGTGTATGTGTAACACTCCGATGCTACTTCTCCACTCGCTAAGCCGTTTTGTTCCCCTCAACATTATTACTTTCCCCTTACCTCATATTTTCTATATCCATCAAGTGTGTAACCACAAAGACACTTAACCACCAAAAGAAAATGACCAGCATCAATGCCCAACCACCCAACTCAGCCACTTATCCTCGGGATGATCATGGCAGCGCAGAAGCTGGGCAAGCGAATGCTGAGGTGGAACGCCCACAGACAAAAAAACAGAAAGATGGTGGTGGTTGCTTTGCCAGGCTGAGTCTATTTATGGCAACTATCATCCCACCGGGAGGTATCGCCGCAAGTGCCTTCAACATCGGATCAACTACCATTGGTGCCGGCATTTTTGGCTTGCCAGCAGCCGCCAACAGCAGTGGGCTTGTGATGGCGATGATTTATCTTATTATCATTACCGCCATGACTATTTTCTCCATATATGCTCTTGGTGTCGCCGCTGAAAGAACAAACATTCGTACATACGAAGGAGTTGCCCGTGCACTACTGGGTCCATGGGGTGCATTTTGCACTGCTGCAGCCCGTACTTTCTTCTGCTTTAGTGCGTGTGTGGCATATGTGATTTCTGTGGGTGATATCCTGAGTGCTACCTTAAAGGGTACCAATGCCCCTGATTTCCTGAAGCAGAAGTCAGGCAACCGGCTATTGACATCCCTCATGTGGTTATGCTTCATGCTTCCACTTGTAATACCTCGGCACATTGACTCCCTACGTTATGTTTCAACCATCGCATTCAGCCTCATGATATATGTTGTGGTTGTAGTGGTGGTGCACTCATGCATGAATGGGTTACCGGAAAATATCAAGAACGTCAGTGTGGGAAAGGATGACAATGCTGAGATTATATTGTTTAACAGTGGGAACAGAGCCATCGAAGGTCTTGGGGTGTTCATCTTTTCCTATCTTTTTCATATTACCGCGTATGAGGTCTATATGGACATGACAAACCGTTCGGTGGGTAAGTTCGTTCTGGTTGTCACCATTGCGATGGGTATGTGTCTTCCCATTTATGCACTGACAGCCTTCTTTGGTTACATGGATTTTGGTCGCAACGTTACCGGCTCTGTGCTCCTACAGTACGACCCTGTGAACTACCCAGCGATTATGGTCGGTTTCGTTGGTGTGCTCGTCAAGCTATGCGTATCGTATGCACTTTTGGGATTGGCTTGCCGCAATGCGCTGTATGATGTCATCGGGTGGGACTTCAGAGAGGTTGCCTTCTGGAAGCATTGCATTGCCGTCGTTACTCTCTCTGTCGTCATGTTGCTGTGTGGCTTATTCATCCCCAAAATCACAACCGTATTCGGATTCGCTGGTTCCATCTCTGGTGGATTGTTGGGTTTCATTCTTCCTGCGCTATTCTTCATGTATTCTGGTGGCTTTACGTGGCAAAAGGTTGGTCCCTTTTATTACATTTCCACTTATGTTCTACTGATCACAGGTGTTATCGCAGCCGTATTTGGCACAGGTGCTACCATTTGGGCAGTTACTGTGGGATGATTAGCGTAGGTTCTGCGCACAGGAATGCATTCTACAGCAAGAGGCCAGTCGCACATGTGAATTGTTACCCGAAAACGGCAGGTTAGAAATGTGATACCTGTGTAATGCAGGAATAAAAGTGTGCTTAAGTGTTTAAAAAACGAAGAAAATTAATTTAACGTTTCTCTCACCGACAAATCGTATACCTTCTCTCATTTATCCGTTCCAACACGTATTTCAAACACGGTTCCCCTCTCCAAAACGTTATTTTATTTTGTCAATTATTTCCTTTGTTCGTGTCGATACGAATGTTTCTCCATTTAGGAAGGGAATTGCAAGTGCGAAGAGGGGACATTGTGTTATATTTACTTTCTTTCCATCCTTCGTACACTATTTTTTCTTTGTAACGCCCTCCCTATCCGTATTATTTTATTTTTTTAATGGTTGTGCGTGAAGTACAACTGCTTAACGAAAAGCGCTTGTAGGGCCGGTGGGTAATTATTTTCTACATATTTTGTTGTATGCTCCCTAATATACTACAGAAACATTAGCAGCTGCCCACAAAGGTAGTTGTTGTAAGCTTCTGTCGCATAGTATCTCTTTCGTCTCTTTCTTCTTGCTTAAGATGTACATAAAGGATTCTTGATACATGCTACCACGTTGTGCAAACCAAATAACACTAATGGAACAGGGGCACTATCAGATTTGCTAACACAGTGGAGCATGAGCATGCAAGTGATTCCAATGATGCAGATCACGCGGAAAGGCTAATTGCTCTGTTATTAACTGCATTTGGTAATTGTACTAGCACCATTATGTGCTCGGAGTGAGCGTTCCATAGTACTATGGCTGTGGCAAGTTTCAGAGTGTGGGATGAGTTAACAACGATGCCAAGAACGCTGGCCGCTATTCCCTAAGATGCGTCTGCACTGCCACCGTAGCAAGTAACGTCTCTAGGCAGTTAACCCTTATGTGTATGTGTAACACTCCGATGCTACTTCTCCACTCGCTAAGCCGTTTTGTTCCCCTTAACATTATTACTTTCCCCCTACCTCATATTTTCTATATCCATCAAGTGTGTAACCTCAAAGACACTTAACCACCAAAAGAAAATGACCAGCATCAATGCCCAACCACCCAACTCAGCCACTTATCCTCAGGATGATCATGGCAGCGCAGAAGTTGTGAACCTAAATGCTGAGGTGGAACGCCCACAACCAGAGGAACGGAAAGATGGTGGTGGTTGCTTTGCCAGGGTGAGTTTATTTATGGCAACTATCATCCCACCGGGAGGTATCGCCGCAAGTGCCTTCAACATCGGATCAACTACCGTCGGTGCCGGCATTTTTGGCTTGCCAGCAGCCGCCAACAGCAGTGGGCTTGTGATGGCGATGATTTATCTTATTATCATTACCGCCATGACTATTTTCTCCATATATGCTCTTGGTGTCGCCGCTGAAAGAACAAACATTCGTACATACGAAGGAGTTGCCCGTGCACTACTGGGTCCATGGGGTGCATATTACACCGCTGCAACCCGCGCCTTCTTCAGTTTCAGTGCATGTGTGGCATATGTGATTTCTGTGGGTGATATCCTGAGTGCTACCTTAAAGGGTACCAATGCCCCTGATTTCCTGAAGCAGAAGTCAGGCAACCGGCTATTGACATCCCTCATGTGGTTATGCTTCATGCTTCCACTTGTAATACCTCGGCACATTGACTCCCTACGTCACATTTCAACCATCGCGTTCATCCTCATGATTTATACTGTGGTTGTAGTGGTGGTGCATTCATGCATGAATGGGTTACCGGAAAATATCAAGAACGTCAGTGTGGGAAAGAATGACAATGCTGAGATTATATTGTTTAACAGTGGGAACAGAGCCATCGAAGGTCTTGGGGTGATAATGTTTGCCTATCTTTTTCAGGTTGTCGCACTTGAAGTTTATGAGAACATGACAAACCGGTCCGTGGGAAGGTTCGTAATTGCATCTGCAATTGCATTGGGTATCTGCTTCACATTGTACGTAATGACATCCTTTTTTGGTTACCTGGATTTTGGTCGTGCTGTTACTGGATCTGTGCTTCTGATGTATGACCCAGTGAATGAACCTGCAATTATGGTCGGTTTCGTTGGTGTGCTCGTCAAGCTATGCGTATCGTATGCACTTTTGGGATTGGCTTGCCGCAATGCGCTGTATGATGTCATCGGGTGGGACTTCAGAGAGGTTGCCTTCTGGAAGCATTGCATTGCCGTCGTTACTCTCTCTGTCGTCATGTTGCTGTGTGGCTTATTCATCCCAAAGATCAACACAGTTCTTGGGTTCGCTGGTTCCATCTCTGGTGGATCGCTGGGTTTCATTCTTCCTTCCTTATTGGTGATGTATTCCGGTGGCTTTACGTGGCAAAAGGTGGGTCCGTTTTATTATCTTACTACATACGCTGTATTACTTACAGGTGTTATTGCCATTGTATTTGGCACGGGGTGCGCTATCTGGGGAACTTTCACTGGTTAGTTGGCTTATGTGTAGCATATCGGAATGTATCGTATGATGTCGTGGGATGGGATGCCGACAAGGTTGCCTTCTGGAAGCATTGCATTGCCGTTGTTACTCTCTCTATCGTCATGTTGCTGTGTGGCTTATTCATCCCAAAGATCAACACAGTTCTTGGGTTCGCTGGTTCCATCTCTGGTGGATTGTTGGGTTTCATTCTTCCTGCGCTATTCTTCATGTATTCTGGTGGCTTTACGTGGCAAAAGGTTGGTCCCTTTTATTACATTTCCACTTATGTTCTACTGATCACAGGTGTTATCGCAGCCGTATTTGGCACAGGTGCTACCATTTGGGCAGTTACTGTGGGATGATTAGCGTAGGTTCTGCGCACAGGAATGCATTCTACAGCAAGAGGCCAGTCGCACATGTGAATTGTTACCCGAAAACGGCAGGTTAGAAATGTGATACCTGTGCAATGCAGGAATAAAAGTGTGCTTAAGTGTTTAAAAAACGAAGAAAATTAATTTAACGTTTCTCTCACCGACAAATCGTATACCTTCTCTCATTTATCCGTTCCAACACGTATTTCAAGCGCGGTTCCCCTCTCCAAAACGTTATTTTATTTTGTCAATTATTTCCTTTGTTCGTGTCGATACGAGTGTTTCTCCATTTAGGAAGGGAATTGCAAGTGCGAAGAGGGGACATTGTGTTATATTTACTTTCTTTCCATCCTTCGTACACTATTTTTTCTTTGTAACGCCCTCCCTATCCGTATTATTTTATTTTTTTAATGGTTGTGCGTGAAGTACAACTGCTTAACGAAAAGCGCTTGTAGGGCCGGTGGGTAATTATTTTCTACATATTTTGTTGTATGCTCCCTAATATACTACAGAAACATTAGCAGCTGCTCACAAAGGTAGTTGTTGTAAGCTTCTGTCGCATAGTATCTCTTTCGTCTCTTTCTTCTTGCTTAAGATGTACATAAAGGATTCTTGATACATGCTACCACGTTGTGCAAACCAAATAACACTAATGGAACAGGGGCACTATCAGATTTGCTAACACAGTGGAGCATGAGCATGCAAGTGATTCCAATGATGCAGATCACGCGGAAAGGCTAATTGCTCTGTTATTAACTGCATTTGGTAATTGTACTAGCACCATTATGTGCTCGGAGTGAGCGTTCCATAGTACTATGGCTGTGGCAAGTTTCAGAGTGTGGGATGAGTTAACAACGATGCCAAGAACGCTGGCCGCTATTCCCTAAGATGCGTCTGCACTGCCACCGTAGCAAGTAACGTCTCTAGGCAGTTAACCCTTATGTGTATGTGTAACACTCCGATGCTACTTCTCCACTCGCTAAGCCGTTTTGTTCCCCTTAACATTATTACTTTCCCCCTACCTCATATTTTCTATATCCATCAAGTGTATAACCTCAAAGACACTTAACCACCAGAAGAAAATGACCAGCATCAATGCCCAACCACCCAACTCAGCCACTTATCCTCAGGATGATCATGGCAGCGCAGAAGTTGTGAACCCAAATCCTGAGGCACCCCTTTCCCAAAATGAACTAAAGAATAGTGGTGGTTTCTTTGCCAGGGTGAGTTTATTTATGGCAACTATCATCCCACCGGGAGGTATCGCCGCAAGCGCCTTCAACATTGCCGCTTCATCTGTTGGTGCCGGTATCATTGGCTTGCCTTCTGCCGCCAACAGCAGTGGGCTTGTGATGGCGATGATTTATCTTATTATCATTACGGCAATGTCTGTGTTTACAATGCACAATCTCGCAGTGGTTGCTGATAAGACTAATGTGTACACGTACGAAGGAGTTGCCCGTGTCCTGCTGGGTCGCTGGGGAGAGTACTACGTAGCTGTGGTTCGTGCTTTCCATGGCTTTAGTGCATGTGTGGCATATGTGATTTCTGTGGGTGATATCCTGAGTGCTACCTTAAAGGGTACCAACGCTCCGGATTTCCTGAAGCAGAAGTCAGGCAACCGCCTGCTTACAATTGGCATGTGGTTATGCTTCATGCTTCCACTTGTAATACCTCGGCACATTGACTCCCTACGTTATGTTTCAACCATCGCCGTCAGTTTCATGGTGTACCTCGTCATCGCCATTGTAGTGCACTCATGCATGAATGGGTTACCGGAAAATATCAAGAACGTCAGTGTGGGAAAGGATGACAATGCTGAGATTATATTGTTTAACAGTGGGAACAGAGCCATCGAAGGTCTTGGGGTGATAATGTTCGCATATGTGTGCCAAGTTGTCGCACTTGAAGTTTATGAGAACATGACAAACCGTTCCGTGGGAAGGTTCGTAATTGCATCTGCAATTGCATTGGGTATCTGCTTCACATTGTACGTAATGACAGCCTTCTTTGGTTACATGGACTTTGGTCGTGCTGTTACTGGCTCTGTGCTTCTGATGTATGACCTAGTGAATGAACCTGCAATTATGGTCGGTTTCGTTGGTGTGCTCGTCAAGCTATGCGTATCATACGCTATTCTCGCTATGGCTTGCCGCAATGCACTGTATGATGTCGTGGGATGGGATGCCGACAAGGTTGCCTTCTGGAAGCATTGCATTGCCGTTGTTACTCTCTCTGTCGTCATGTTGTTGTGTGGCTTATTCATCCCAAAAATCACAACTGTGCTGGGATTCGCTGGTTCCATCTCTGGTGGATCGCTGGGTTTCATTCTTCCTTCCTTATTGGTGATGTATTCCGGTGGCTTTACGTGGCAGAAGGTGGGTCCGTTTTATTATCTTACTACATACGCTGTATTACTTACAGGTGTTATTGCCATTGTATTTGGTACGGGAGCGACCATCTGGGGAACTGCGACTGGTTAATTGGTTTATGTGTAGCATATCGGAATGTATCGTTTTAACGGGTTTATCGAGGCATGAACAGTACTATAAGTGCTGTAAAATAATATTATCATCACTATTATAGCAATGACACTGAGCGTAAACGTTACTAATAACACGGAAGTGAATGACTAAGCGACTTCTCTTTCCGCTTCACTACTCAAAAATATAACAACACATATTTTGTTTTTCTGCTGTTTCTGACAGTATAGTCCCCAACCCCAACTGAATCGCTTCAACCCAGGTCGGTTGATGTTTTTTCCCTAGTTGGCAACGCGCTCCAACATATCTTCGTTTAGTCTATGCGTGGCATCTGTAGAGTGGGTGGCTGGGACAACGCCATCTGTCTCCAGTTCTCGCACGCTGTTCTTCGACCGATATTTCATTATCTATTTTTTTTCTTACTGTTTTTGTTATGTCAATTATTATTTTAGCGTGGGGTTAATCCTGTTGTATGATGTAAACTAGTTGTATTGTTGCAATTATTTTTTTTTATTCCGAGAAAAGGTAAATTTGGGTTGTCTGATCACATGTTTAAACTTCTTCGTATCATCACTCCGTCCCTGGCTCTTTGGTTCTTAACACCAGGACAGTCGACTTCGTTCACATTGCGTGGGCATCTCCCTCAGTCCCATTCGCTGTACCTTTTCTCCCCAATTTCTTCTAGACTTTCCAAAGGCACAAAAGCAGGACAGACAGCGCCTCTTATGCATCCTGACGGAACCACTGCGCCTGATTCCTGGAGGCTCACGAACCCACCAGACTCCGTTGAGGCGGGGGCCACTGAGGGTGCGGCAACAGGTTCCTCAATCCCACATGGATCATCGGAGGCAACAGGTGACAAGGTTGGTGAAAACAATGACAGAGACCAATTGACCGCTTCGGGGGGGGAACGTTCGCAGCCATTCATGGAGTGCGTCAAAAAAGTGATACCGCCGGGTGGTTTGGTCTCCACGGTGTTCAATCTCGCTGCCATGTGCATCGGTGCCGGCATCCTCGGTCTTCCCGCAGCAGCTAATAGCAGCGGTCTGGTGATGATGTTTGTGTATCCTACAGTTATTGTTTTTCTTTCCATATACTCGCTCTACTGCCTCGCCACGCAGATAGAAAGGCACGGTCTAAAGTCCTACGAAGGCATGTCGAGGGCGCTGCTGGGTCCATGGTCCGCTTACCTTACTGGCGTGCTGCGTGCGCTCAATACCTTTGGCGCCTGCGTGGCGTTTATCATTGCCGTGGGTGATATCCTGAGTGCCATTCTAAAGGGTACCAACGCTCCAGATTTCCTGAAGCAGAAGTCAGGCAACCGATTGCTAACGTCCATCATCTGGCTATGTTTCATGCTCCCACTTGTAATACCCCGCAGCGTAAACACACTCCGCTACATATCAACCATAGGAATTACATCCATCTGCTACCTTGTTGTCGTTATCGTGGTGCATTCGTACATGAATGGGTTACCCGACAACATCAAAAAAGTGCATTTGACTGGTGCCCCAGGTGATGAAGGCATTCACCTCTTTGGCACAGGAAATAAAGCAGTGGAAGGTCCGGGCGTCTTCATGTTCGCTTTTCTCTGCCAAGCGAATTCGTTCGAAGTATACTTGGGCATGCCGCAACCCAACGTGCACAGGTTTACAGCCTACACAGCCATCGCCATGGCCGTATGCTTCGTGCTGTGCATTTTCGCAGCCTTCTTTGGTTACCTGGATTTTGGTGGGGCTGTTACTGGATCTGTGCTTCTGATGTATGACCCAGTGAATGAACCTGCAATTATGGTCGGTTTCGTTGGTGTGCTCGTCAAGCTGTGTGCGTCATATGCATTGCTGGCAATGGCTTGTCGTAATGCACTGTATAGTTTTGTTGGGTGGGATGCCGACGAGGTCGCCTTCTGGAAGCATTGCGTTTTTGTGATCTCCCTCTCTGCGGTTATCTTATTGTGCGGTCTCTTCATCCCAACCATAAACACGGTGTTTGGCTTCGTTGGGGCTGTTTGTGGAGGCTTTCTTGCCTTCATCCTCCCTTCGCTATTCATCATGTATGGCGGGGGCTGGTCCCTGAAGACGGTTGGATGGTGCCACTACCTTGCGACATATGCAGTGCTGTTTGCAGGGGTGGCATTATGCGTATTTGGTACAGGCGCTACCGTGTACAGTGTCGCAGTGGAGTGGTAACGATAGAAGTGGGGCGTCACTCGTCCTTCTCCATACATGCCCCGTGTCGAGCAAATATCATTGGGCATATGCTCTCTAAAGCCCTATTGGGCTCGTGAGATGTTTTCCTCCCCTTTTATTATGTTTTAATGCGTACGTATTATCATTATTGGATTTACTCCTCTTCCGGTATGCTCACTCGAAAACGTGTACCTCCGGCCCAACCAGAGGGAGATAGTGTAAAGACGCAGGGATACAGGCTGTGGTGCAATTATCCATTACTGTCTCATTTAATATTTTATTGATATAGCCAATCTTTTCAGCGGTAGCAGCCTTTTTGTGTGTGTTTTAACTCCTTTCGGAGCGACGTCAGTAATAAGGGAGAAAAGCGTCGATGTCTCTTGGGTTTTGGTTTCTTTTCATTGCTTAGTGAGTCTCCGAGTAAGTCACTCTTCGAGTTGCACACCACTCGGGTGCATATGAATGGTGGCGCTTCTCGCTCCGTTAACTTCACTGTTTTTTGTTGTTGTAACTTAATCCCACTAACACAGCACCCGACTAGGGATGTTCCGGGAAGCTATAAAACGTGCGTGCATATTGTCAGAGAAGGATCATCTGAGCATGCTGATCGTTGTTTCCCTAGGATTCGTTCTTGATCTTCTTCATCTACTCTCCCTTTGCTTTCCTTCCTCCTCATATTCTTTACGCTCTCTGTTGCAGCACAAATGTTAGCGATGGGTGACCCGGACATCCCTTAGTTCCTTCTTTTCAGCAGGTTACCTGTTGGCGTTTGATGATTGTACCAATATCGGAGCTACAAGCAAAGTTGGCAGTATGCATATATGTTACAAATCCATGTACCCGTTGAACACCACTGTGGTCTGTTTCCCATTGCGTCTCCAGGGCTGATATGTATGCATTGTGTTTGCCCTGAATCATGAACGCGGCCGCGCAACTCCTGGAAAATGGTGTCTGGTACGTTCTTTGTTTTGTTCCTTGCCGCGGCTGCATGGCAGTAGACAGTTATTAGCTGGATGTACAAATACACAGAGCCTTCCTTCATAAGGTTGAAAACTAAGGATAGTCATGTGTTCTAACAAACAATCACAAGTGGATGTTTCTTCGGCACTTCACGCCGAACCGAATGCATCTACTCTCGTCTCTTGTAATGTCTCTTGGACTCGGAAGATGGCACCCGTCAGCTCATGGGGTGTCGCGACAATGGGGAAGAGGAAGGGTTAACGCACGCACTACTGTTCGTGATGCACGAGAGCCAAATAATCTGCTGCTGACGAAGGGCGCATCGGTCTAATGGGTGTACCCCATTACCATTACTGTTTAGCGCCGTCCTATGTGTTGGCTCTGAAAGCAGTAAGTCGAATCTGCGCGAAGTACTGAAGTTTTACTGCTGCGCTCTGGAGCCGCTGCACTACGTGCGGAGGGGACGTATCCTGAATGTGCGCCTCAGGTAGGGAGGGAAGTAGACCTTTGTTGCTCTTTCCCCTCGGCGAATAGGCGAAATCAAGTGGAAAGAAGGCTGTGCGAAGATTTCCCACTAAAGCCCCGAAAGTGGGAACGGTTTTGTGGACTTCATTTTTCTGATGCTTGTATAAGTTCATAAATGTTTTAAGTGTGTCGGTGTTTTATCAATCCCTATGTGCGCTTGAATGGGCGTATTTGTGGTTCGATCGATCCTGTGGATCGGCAGGGCCTAACGACTTTTGGTGGTAAGTTTCTTTCTCCCCCTTGTCTTTTGCCTTGTTCCTCCCCCAGTAGCATGTATCCCTGAATAAATCAAAGTGGCGCACACAACGTTCTTTCTTTCGTCTGCGTGCGTAGGCGTGCAGAAGTACATCTCTATCTAGTGGTGTGGGTTGACCTCCCATTTATTGTTCGTTAAGGCGTCATAGTTCTTTGTTTTCCTTTCTTTTTCTTTCCATCGTAAAAAACCACTGGTTCCCGAACTCATATGGGAGGAGTGAAGTTCGCCGTGCTGGCACTGCTTGTATTTGCCTTGCTGTATGTCGTCACGCGCGTTTTGTTGACACGTCACCGATCAAATCCGCGAAACGACGGACGCCAACAGCACACGGAGCCTAGTTGGGACATCACCAACAGAGCCAATATTCCTGTGGTTCAGCCAATGGAAAGCGCACCACCACTGTCAGAACCAGGTGTGTTGCTGGCGATTCCTTTAGCATGGCACCGGGAGATCCCTCTGTCATCGAGACCAAGTGGAAGTGACACGGGAAATAGGCCAGTAAATCCCTTAGAACGCGCACCGGACGGACCGGAGGTCGTCTACTCTCATGCAAAGTACATCCCCCGAGCCTCAAGTGCGTCTTGACAGGAGCTAAAGATAGATTCGGATGAAGGGTGCAAAAAAAAAAAACGGCGACAGCTGCAGGAGGCGTGCGGAACGCATTTAGTTGCATAAGTCAGTGTGGAGTGGGAAGTGCGGGTGAATAGGTCGTAGCAACTTGTTGCCGTATGGAACACATCGTGCTGTCCTTTTGAGGGAGATTGCGTATGCAATAAACTTTGCCCACCCTAAGCTTTGGGCCGATCTCACATTGTTGCACGGCGTGTTTCCGCTTCCTTTTAGCACAGGTATGTTATATGTGTATCCTAAAGGTGTAGGATATGTATATTTTAATAGTATCTTTGTTGCAGTTGAATGTTTATTTGTGACATTATTATTTTGTATTATTATCATACACTTTGTCTGCGCAAATCCGCTACAGATGAAGGACTTGTTAGAGGTTGGAGAGGAAAAATAATAGTAACGATGACAATAATGACATTCAATGGGGGGTGGTCCACGTCACTGGGTGGGTTGACTGCCACTGCTGATGACCTTCATGATACAATACTCTTAATGCTGGTGTGTCGGTGGTCGTTGGCCGCATAGGCTTTTGCAGCACTGGCTCTGTCACTGCTAACATGGTTTCCCTCTTCTTCCTCGAACACGTATGCTCGCTGCCGCGGACTACTCGTACATCCACATGCGTCTCTTACCTTCATATCTTTCAGTTGATAAGTACGCGCACACACACACATATATATATATATTTTTTTACGCATATCCCTGAGGTGTGTCGTTCGCGCCCGCATTGCGCAAGCCGTGTGTCCGCTCACAAAGGCATCATACTCGTTGCTCAGCGTGACGACAATTCCCTTCGCTGGCCATCAAGCAGAGGAACTTGTGAGAGTTGTAAAACAAAGGTCAAAAAGGAAGGAGGTGGGGCCAAGGGGACATGGAAACCACGCACATAATCAACGTGGTTTCTTTTAGTGTTCTATTCTTTTGCCTACTTACGATAACAATTGAGTACGTAGTTTCGAGCAGGCGGCAGCGCCGCCTTGCGAATGCGAGGTCACGGGAAAGAGAGCATTTGGAAGTCACCAGACGTAACACCACGGACCATATGCGCAGAAAACTGACGCGACAGGCCATCGAGCTCCTTCTCGCCAACGGCTACGTGACTGAAGGAATCGCCTTAGCTTCCATGGTGGGGACTACGGAGGTGCCTGTGGATAGGGAGTTACGTCCGAATAGGCCTCGACGGAGGCCAAATTTAGTCACCGTGGCGGACGGTAGTCGCATGAGCATAAGTCGTGTAGTGCAGCGGGCGCGAGCAAATGGCCAAGCACCCGATGCTCCACCTGGTCCTGTGCTCATGGAGCTCCTTGAGAAGCTACAGCAGCAGATGCAGCGTGAAAATGAATCACAGCCCTTCAGTGGGCCGATACACACACCAGTGGAAGAGCTGGTGGTGCGCTTAGTGAAGTTGGAGGGGGACGCGAAGGGTCTTGAAAAGCCCTCAGCTGCAGATGAGACATATGGGAAGCCAGTTGAGTACACCATAAATCCGGCCAACAGTTCTATTTGGTACGTTGGGAACAACTGTTGGTGAAGTGGTGGCAGTGTTTATATGAAAAAAGTAGAAAGTGGGGGAGCGACGGCGCGCCTCTAATCATTTCGAGTGTATGTGTTCCGGCACAATTCAAGGGAATGTGTAAAAGGGACATGTGACTTTAATCCTCCGTTAGGAAAAAAAAGTTGAGGAGCAAGGAAATAGGCTTCGGGTGCCGTATTTCAATTGGTTATCTCCTTAGTTGTTGTCACACATTATTTTTTGGAGCTTTCTCTGGAGGTGACTACTTCGTTGTTGTTTTACTGAAACTTCTACCCATCTTTTTTTTGTCTCCATTGATTTACCCTCACATGTCTTTGTTCCCCGTAGCGATAGTTGCTCCTTGTTATTTATTTTACTGTTTCTACCGCCCGGTTTTGCTCAAATTTGTCATGTGATTATTGTGCAATCGTGTCATTAATAACGTCATTCTCGGCTTCTTTTCCCCTTTTAAAGTAGAAGGAGTGCAGTGCTTCGGGGGCTATAAATTGGGCTATGAATATTTCCTTATTTGTTTGATTGTTACTACCACTTTTTTATTTTATTTTACTTTCTCCTCTCTGCGTTCATATTTTTGTGTTTTTTAGACGTTATTGTCTTTTCTTTTTTCTCCTTTAATTATACACGAAAAGTGTGAAGGACCCTCTCTTTTTTTTATTGTGTCAGTCACCTCCTTTCTTTCACTTTTTCCCCTTACTCCATACAATTACCCATTTCGATGCACAACCATGTATAAATTTCTTTTTTCATTGTTTGCCGTTGATCTCCCATGTGCTTATACGTGCTTATCGCCCTCATACCTTTCAGTTGATAGGTACACACACATATATATATATAATATATATACGCATACCCCTGAGGTGTGTCGTTCGCGCCCGCATTGCGCAATCCGTGTGTCAATCTGTAATTTCCCCATCGGCATAAGCGGTGGCTGGTCGGCACACCGTTGCACACACGTCAGGAGAAAATTATACATTTCAGCTCGGGATCGCCCCAGTGAACAGAAGGACGAACATTCCCTTCACAGGCCACTAGTCGAGAAATTCTTGGGCGACAGCAATGGCGACAAATAAGGGAATAACGTTTCAAGTCATAGTGGGCATCGCCGCACTGCTTTCGGCGTTCATAATAATTATGATATGCATTATAGTCATCGAGAGGAGGCGTCTTCGGAATGCGAGGGCACGGCAGAACGTGCAGCTCGACCCAGCGGCACTTAATCTCACTGGTGAGCAGTTGCGCCACCGTTTGATACGCCACGCCGTTGACCTCCTTTTAGCTGATAACTATGTATGTGAGGGGATTACCTTAACTTCCACAGTGGGTGTGACGGAAGTTCTCGCGGACAGGGAATTACGCTCCACCCGCGGTAGGCCGTATTTCATTACGACGGCAAATGGTCGGCGTGCCACCATTTCACAAGTAGTGCAGCAGACGCGCGCAAGTGGTCAAGCACCCGATTCCCCGCCAGGTCCTGCGTTGATGGAGCTCCTCGAGAAATTGCAGCACGCCCGAAGGGCGGAGCCGGTACCCAATGAAGCGCATTGCAAACAAGTGGAGGAACTGATGGAGCGTCTCATAAAACTCGAGGAGGCCAATCAAAGGAAAGATATGAAAACTGATGCAGATGAAGTGTATGGGAAAGCAGCACAGTATGCAACGAACCCAGCTAATAAATGCGTTCGCCACGTCATGAACGCTGTTGGGGTAGGGAGAAGTCTGGTCGCTTCCCGATAAAATGAGACATTTAGACAAAACAGGGGAAAAAGCGTAACCTTCCGCTTCTCTTCCATCCTATGCACACACACTACGTGCGGGCGCGCTTCCCTGTAGTCGCTCGTTTGGAGCACCGTCTAGCTTGTACTCCTTTGAAATATATGGAAAGAAAAGGAGAAAGTGGGAGGAGAGGAAAATGATTCTAATATTTTTAAAGAATTAAGAGAGGGAGTGACTAAGCAATGTGTGCGCCACAAAACCAAGGAAAAGAAGAAAGGGGGAAATCAGTAACAAAAATGCAAACGTGCGTCCGGCCACCTGTTGGGACCCAAAGTGGATGAAAAATTGCGGTATATTTTAACTGCTTGATATGGTGAGGTGGAAACAATGGAAGGAGGAATAAAGGTGAGGAAGTTTCATATTCCTCTCTTTATTTGTTGATCTCCCAACACACACACACATATACACTTCCTCCTCATTACCATCCCCACTCATCATTCTTCTGTCGAGTACTTCCTTTCGTTTTGTTTTGTTTTCTCCCTTTCCTTCTCTTCCTGTAGTGTTCGTTTGTGTTTTTTTTTTATATTGTGGACTCTTATTATTAATATTAATATTACAGAGAAAGGCGTAATGGGTAATTACCCAATATCTAGGGCTACGGTATTGCTATACGTCGACGAATTGATTTATTTGTCGCCCTGTAATTGAATGGAGGGACGGCACACACACACACACACACACATATATATATATATATATATATATATATAATGAAGAAAAAAGAAATGAAAGAACCAAGTATAAAGAAATAGCACTGGGAGGAAAAGTGAAAAAGAAAGAAAAATTCGACATTTTCTTCCACTTTGCTTAAATGTCATATTTCCGGCGTATTTCACTTTTTCCCACCTGTTTTTAAAGTGTTTTCCTTGTATGGAAAATGTACCTGGGAAGAAATCTTATTTCGGTGTGCCCATGCGTATCAGTCGTATACCTAACCATCAAAATCGGCACCACATACCTCATGTACTCATTTACTTTTATATTTCCTCATCTTCCTTGTTACTCCTTCTTCTCTTTTTTTCTTTCCTTTCTTATGATCTGGTTTTTCTCACCCTTCATTCTTCCCTTATTGTTACCACCATGATTATGATCATCACTACCATTATTATTCGTGTTGCTAATGGCGTTGTGTTGAGGCATTAGTTTTGTCTCCCCGTTGTTATTGGCGTTTTTTTTTTGTTTCCTCCGTGGTGTGTGTATGTTGTTTGGTTGTTGTTTCTTTTTTCTTTGTTCGGGTGTGTAGTTGCAATATTATTTCAGCTAACTTTTCATGCGGTTTCCGTACTGCTTTCATACAACTCACACAACTTTTCGTGTGTGTCTGTGTGTGTCTGTGTGTGTTCTTCTTTGCTTTCAAGTAAGGATTTGATTATGAATTAACGTGTGTAAATGTACATATATACATATATATATATATATATGTTTATATATTCACGTGAAAGGTGAATTTGAACGAAAAGTAGAGAAATATGGCAGGTGTTTTCTCGTTTCTCCCTTTTCTTTCTTTTTTTTTTTCACTTTGCTGCTTCCATGTATCCACTCTTGATTTAGTGCTACCTCATCGGTAGAGGCGTTGATGTGAGTCGAAGTAAGCAGATAGAAGTGATTGATAATATTCCCCTCATGCTTTTTCGTGTTTATATATATATATATGTGTGTGTGTGTGTATGGTGATAAAGAGGACGTTGTTGTTATTGCGTTTTGGAAAAGGGGGGAAAAGGAAAATAAGGGAGGGAAAAGGCAACAAAGTCTTCTCCCTCTAACTACTTCTCTGCGTTTGAAACTTTCAATTTATCCTGAAGGTTTCGAGTTACAGGGTGCTAGCGGTATTTCGTTGTTGTTGCTAAAAGTCATGCGTGTTGCGTCTTCCTGGTTGATACATCTCACGCAGTGTCCCGTCGTTTGTTTTATTGTTCAGGAACAGGCTCAACGAAAAGAAGAAAGGAGAATTTTTTTTTAAAAAGTGTTTGAGGAAAGTCGCTGCCGAGACTTTTTGCACGCACACGAGCTGTGGGTTTTGTCGATAACTGGGTTCATGTTGTGCTGATAATTTATATTCATTCCAACACGCGTTCCCACCTCTCCCTACCATCATTATAAAAGAAAAGGCCGTGAGACAGTAAAAGTGTTTAAGGTAAAGAACTGCCTGGAAAAGAGGGGGGGAAGAAGAGGATCAACACCGGTGACTTTTTGAGGGGAGGAGGAGGAGGAACTTCATACGTGCGGTGCTCAGACCACGATTATTCAGTAAGCGAAGCAGGAGTGGGAGCCACAACATCAATCTTCTTTTACACCAACCCTAACACAATAACTACGTTTACGCACATACATGTTCATGTTGAAGTGAACTAAGACGGCGCCGAAAGGGAACAATACACATATATGTATACATACATATATAAGCCTAGTGCTGAGTGGTTTAAGCACGAGCCAATATGTTGGGTTTTACGTCAACCTATCGGTCGTTGCTAGTCGCCGTAACATTTTTTTGCAGTAATGAATGCAGACCTTGCAGATCTTCACTTTCAAGGTGATTCGGGATGGGTGATGTTAGCAGTCTCCTCCGCTGAAACCAGAGAGTCCATGCAAGTGGTGTTTCCTCAAAGCGCCAGATTCAAAGGGGGAAAAATGTTGGAAACGCGAAGTCGCCCTGTCAGACTTGCTGTAATGGTTTTTGTGTGTTGTACAGAAGCCGAGTGTGTTTTTTTTTTTTCTTCCTTTCACTAGAGCCTGGATCAGGACCTTGGGAAAAGTCGCATTATGGGGTAAATTGGATTGTTTCATCATAAATCAGAATATCCCACCTACTGCCCAATACGCCTTCCTTCCATTTTGGAGGGTCTTTACATTTCGACGTGCTCAACTACCGTAGGGGAACAACAGCTGCAATTAGTTCCACGGAAACACATATAGGATAAATCAAAATATTTTCATCATCCTGGTGAGAAGAGGAATACCGCCGATGTGTGGAGTGGTGGTTGGGATAAATTCTTCAGTATTAGCATTTGCTCACTTGGCATGGAGGCTGTAAGCCCCCATAGCAATGGTGTGTATCCTACTTGATGTTGGGTTTGCGCAGCCAGTGAAGTCGCTCTCTATGTTGGGCATCTCGGAAGTTTGTAATGCTTCCCCGGGTGTTGCTTTTGCCCTCAAACGCTTGAATAGTTTCGGCAACGAACAAAATAAAAAAAGACTTCCCTCTCTATAAAAGTATTCAGACGTGCATCGGTGGGGTAGGCCACCTTACTGCCGCTGTGGTTGCCGGATCCTGTTGCACGTCGGCCAAAAAAAGTTCGGGCGGGGTATCCCAAAGAAATATATATATGCACTTAAAAGGATACCGTGTGAGCCTGAACGAAAGCGATCGTCCGAGCAGATACAAGAAAATCAGGGTGAAAGTGCCGCCCACGTTCTTTTGCTGTTGTTGTTATTGTTGCTGACACAATGGGTCTCTTATGCATGTTAATGCAAAGGAGTGGTGAATCAAACGGCTGCAGAAAAGAAAGTGGGTATTTGGGATATGGCATGCAAGGCACTGTTGGGATGTGATTCGAGTTGCCTTCCCCCTTCTTAAATGTTGGAGAGTGGGTGCTCACGCGCCAATCTTGCATTAAAAGGGTACGCGTGAAAATGACAACAGAGGCGAGACATGCTGTGGCAGTGCAATGCTGCTGAAGAAAAAAGTGGAGGTGTTGGAAAACGATGATAATTTAAACCGGTACGGTGAGTTCGTTTACGCAACCCAGATGCCCGGGCACCGCGCGGCATTCGGGAACTGGGGGAGAGGGAAGTGGAACTTGAGCGGGCGACAACTATTTTAAGCCCTCTTTATGTACATTATCGCTTTTGTGCATGTAGTTATAATTGTACTCCCTTTGGATTGTTTACAGGGGATATTTTCTCCACAGCACGAAGAGACAGCAGCGAAACCTTCAAGACGATTAAGGGAGCGGATGCTCATGTAAACGTATCAATTGGCAGGGAAAGTAACGTGAGAAGCGCACAGGCCAAAACGGCAGGCAGTACTGGAAGGTGCTCCTCCCATTAGGGGTGAAAAGAGCATTGCCGCAAGCGCACCGCTGTTTCGGGGCAGACAAACAGGCAGCAGTTTGGGGGCGACCGAGAATTGATGGTATCTGTTAATTGCTTCCGCTCGGACCGGATTCATTTGCTGCACGAGAAGTAAAGCCTCTTTTGTCCACATGTTTGCCCATCGGGTCCTCTTAGTTATTGCAATCTCTCTTGCCATCTCACTTTTTAAAACAATTATCCGCTAGTACCCCAAGAGGAGAGATCTGCATAAGGCGGCCGAGCTGAGCAACTGGTACCCCCAAAAAAAAAAAACAGCAATTACATGGCACGGCACCCTTTAGGGAATATGTACGCAATGACGGCAGAAAGGGCACGGGAGTACGGTTTTGTGTCCCACTACAATCACACAGGGAGTGAGGCGTCAGACAAACTAGCCAACAACATCACCCTGACAAGCGAAGAATGGGTACAGTTGTTGACCGGTCCCGTGCAATTTATAACGCAGAGTGGCGGCTGGGGTGGTGCGGGTTTTGACGCAACAGTGCTCCCTCAACTTCTTTTATGTTTTCCCTGGGTTATTGCTTTCCTGATGTTTCGGGTCTTCACCCAAAGGCAGCTCATACGTGTCGGTCTTTGGTTGCAAGTTGTTGTCCCTAAAGGTGGCACTGCGGCGACATTAAGCAATTCACAACGGCGGAAACTCAAGAAGTTCCAGAACCAGGTGTGGTTGGCAACGTATTACATTGTTTCCACCATCTTTGGGTACGCCGTGCAGATTGGAAAGCCGTGGTTTGGCCTTCCCGTGAGCAAAGCAAATCGTGTTGCATTGCTTACCCCGCACCCTTACAAACCGGGCAACGGTTTACTATGTTATTATCAGTACGGACTCGGATTTTATATCGCAGAAATGTTAGCGCTTCTTACAGAATATGACATCAAGCGATCGGATTTTGTCGAATACTTTATTCACCACATCGTAACGGTCGCACTTATCGTTGTATCGCACTGCAGCTACGAGCACCGCTTCGGAGTGTATGTATTGTTAATTCATGACGCCAGTGACATTATGCTGGCTTTAAGCAAGATCCTGAACTATGTTTTAGGCGCACAAGCAAAGAGGATGCGGCAGCGCAAAGCTGGTAAGAAGGTAGACGTGGTGGAGGCAAAATCCTCATTTCTTTACAGAATGATATTTTGTGAAACTACAATGAACATAGTTTTTGTCGCATTTACGGCAGTTTTCGTTTTCTTTCGATTGGTTTGTCTTCCGTACCTCGCCCTATCAAACATTGTTTATGGTGTGAAGATACGAATGTTCACCTGGAGTTACTGTTTGTTAATTTTTCTGCTGCAGGTAGCGCTTCAGGGGTTACACATTTACTGGTTCACAATCATCGTGAAAGTTTTGATCAATACAGCTCTGGGAAGTCGTGTAGATGACATTCGCTCTGAAGACGACGAAGACGATGGTAACGTCAGGGAGAAAGCCTCGTTCAAGCACTCCAAGACGTCGTAGAGGGTAATAAAATGGCGGGGAGAGCAGTGGGAAGATGATGTTTCTATTTACAAAATGTTATTTTTTTTTCTTTTTTCGTTATTTTTTTTTTTGACCTCCAGTGCCTCTGAGACACAGTGCTCTCCTGAGGAAACGTAAGATAATTCTGGAAAAAAAAGGGTAAACCCCCTTTAGAGTTAGCGCAGGTTGGGTGCCCAAACTCATGACCTTCAGAGGTAATGACAATCTTTTCATAAGCAGCGGTGTTAGCCATGTTGTATTAGCTCAATTTCACTCCTTTCCCCGTAGGCACACATCATTTGTAGAGACCGCTGCCGCTGCAAACATGTCCACCCCTATATATATATATATATCGTTGTGGATGCTTATTCCCCCCCCTCCCTTCTATCTTGACAAGTCTTCCCTGGATTTTCTTTTTTTTTTCTTAGACGCACATGGGTGAATATGCTCATATTTTTATATGTAGGGTGTTAATCTGACATTCCTAGTTTATTTGAGCCGCGAACATGTGCTTGGTAACACTTACGGGGATGGGGCCGGGAGCGGAGTTATTTCTGCGGACTGTTCAGACAACCTGCAGCAGTTTGTAGAAAGTTATGCGTTTTTGGATGATGGATAAAACTCAGGTTTTATCCATGTGTTTCGCTAGGATTCCTCTTGCATTCAAAGTTCGACAAGATAAGTTAGTGGAAGGAAAGGCGAGCGATATGTTGGCGCACTGAAATTGGGGCTAACTAAACCAACTGTGAAGTTATCGGGAAGGTGTTGGAAATTGCGTGGGGCCCCGAAGCCCCAAGTGGCCATTGGAAATTTTTTTTTTTTTTGGTTCAGAGAGGATCGTCGTGTTTTACATCGTGTTGTGGTGCTATTGCAAGTATCATTACATTCGGGGCGAAACACTGTGGAAGGTAAAGAGACAGTATGCACCTCAGGCAAATAAAGCCTGTTTTGACTGTTCTCTATAATTAACCTCCCTTCCCTTTGGTTTCTCCGCCCAACTATCTGCTCCCTATGCATAATTACGCGCAACGGTAGTGCCTCATTAAATGACTTTGCATTATCATTTCGTTGGTTATTACACGTTAGTTTCTGTCTGCGTGACCTTGATTGTGTGACAGAAGTGACTCTCCTCAACTTCTTCCCCCTCTCCCTATCTTTCTAATTTGGAGTAGAATAAATAATATCACCACGAAGTTGAGTTTTTTTTTTCTCGTCAACAGCCACAAATAAGCGAAAGTATGACATCCGGAGCTGCTGCACAAGCACCAAACAAGTGCCCTACCAATGAGGCGGCAGCGGAACCGTTACGCGTTCCAAACGTTCTCACGGGTGAGCCGTTCGTTAGCCCCAACTCGAATGAAGGAGAAGCACTGGAGAAACCTGAAAGGCCAACCAATGCGCTGGCGCGGTGTTTCCATTTTATCTTGCCGCGCGGTGGTGCCCTTTCCGGCATCTTCAACCTGGCAAGTGTTACATTGGGTGCCGGTATCATGTCAATTCCATCCGCTTTCAACACATCAGGCATGATCATGGCAATCATCTATTTGGTGCTGGTTACGGTTTTTACCGTTTTCTCCATTTTCCTGATTGTGTCTGCGGCGGAAAAGACCGGCTACCGCAGCTTTGAGTCCATGGCGCGTAATCTACTCGGTCGCCGTGCTGATATTGCCGTGGGTTTTCTGTTGTGGCTTCTGTGCTTTGGCGGTGCCTCTGGATATGTGGTGGCAATCGGTGACGTCCTCCGGGGGTTGCTTTCACATGAAAAGGTGCCGGCGTACCTTAAAACAGACAGGGCTCGCCGTCTTCTGATGGCCGCCATTTGGTTTGTCTTCATCTTTCCCTTGGCGCTCCCTAAGAGGGTGAATTCATTGCGCTATGCGTCAGCGATCGGCGTTTCGTTCATCCTATTCTTCGCCATCTGTGTGGTGGAGCACTCAGCTGAGAAGATGGTTACCGATGGCGGCATCAAGCAGGAACTTGTCATGTTCCGCTCCGGTAATGACGCCGTGGCAGGGCTTTCGCTATTCATCTTCGCTTATCTTTGTCATGTAAACTCATTCTCCATCTTCTTTGAGATGAAGAAGCGTTCCGTCACTCGTATGACACGCGATGCGGCGGTGAGCTGCTCCGTTTGCTGCTTTGTCTACCTGCTCACTGGATTTTTTGGCTACGCAGAATTCGGCACAACAGTGGAAGGCTCCGTTCTGAAACTTTACGACCCCTACGCAAATCCCGTCTTCTTTGTTTGCTTCGTTGGCATCATCGTAAAACTCTGCGCTGGGTTTTCGCTTAACATGCTCGCATGCCGCACAGCCCTCTTTCAGGTGCTGCGGTGGGACCTGGATACCATGTCATATGTCAGGCACAGTATCGTCAGTGTTTCATTTGCTGTCGGTTCGCTCGTTCTCGGTTTGTTTGTGCCAGACATCAACGTTATCTTCGGGCTTGTCGGCGCCTTCTGCGGTGGTTTCATTGGCTTTATATTCCCAGCACTCTTCATCATGTACGCCGGTGGTTGGACACGCCAAAGCGTGGGCTGGGTGCAGTATATATTGACGTATGTATTGCTCATCTTGGGCGTCGTTGCAATTGTCTTTGGTACTAGCACATCCATTTATTACACAATTAAGAAGTACTATTAAGAAAGGCAAGGGAAGGAGTGCAAACGGTCCGTGAGGGGAACGGCAGTTCGGTAGGCTTTGGGATGCACTTTACTGAGCAAATAAACAGCTAACGAGTGATTTTTACTTAACTTTTTATATGGGCCTTTATCCTTTATTATTTTACCCATACGGTTTTATTGTTGTACGCATCCGATACTCGAACCACTTGGCCGCGGTTTTCGCCCACAAGAACAGTTCAACCTTAGCTGCAGAAGCGTGAGACCGTTGCGGCGGAGTGGGATCCATTTTTCCATCATTTCTTTCCGTTGTTTGGTTTACTTTTTTCTGTTGTTGTTATTTCTTTCCTCACTTTTTTTTCGTTGACCTTGGCAAGTTGCGGGGGGCTAGTCCTTTACACGTGTGTGAAAATGACGGTCACTTGTGCGGCCTAACTAACCCAATGGGTAAACTGAACCAGCGAAACAGCTAAAAGTTTTAACACCTTCCACTACAATTATTCTTTTTTCTACCAATCCTTAAAGCTACAGCCCTTCCCTCAAGTGTTTTACCTGTTTATTTTTATTTTAATTGACAAACTCTCAGCGTTGTTCTCCACCTTGGCGGTATCGCCAAATCTCGGTTTTTACAATCTCCATCTAAAATACTGAGTTATAATTGCACACTTACAACCTCCAGCAGTCCATGTGAATACTGAATCAAGTGCCAAAAACTATTCCCTCTTTTTTCATTTTTCAACCCCCAACACCTAGTGTATCACATACAGATAGAAGGGCAGTGTTAATAATTAAAAAAAAACACGAACCACAGCAACACCCACCGACAATACATAGTCACCATTTCTTAACCAGTTGCGACTCATTTTATACATCAAACAGCAAAAACAACAACGAACAAATAAAAAATTACTTACCACCACAAAAAACACAAACAAAAATTTAAGGAAAGAACCTTCTAAAGGCAACATCACTTTTCCAGCCTACAAACATCTATATTTCACGAAAAATTCACCAAAAAAAATTTGTTGACGACGAAATATGAAGTTTTACACCAAAACACGCATTCTTGCACAACATGCACAACGTTGCATGTTTGTACACAAAATGTGCACTATTGCGTATTTTCACGTAAAATACGCGTTCATACGTGTGATTGTGCAAAAACAGTGTTGCAATGCAACATGTAATAACGTGTTTTGGTGTAAAACACGCATTCTTGCACAACATGCACAACGTTGCATGTTTGTACACAAAATGTGCACTATTGCGTATTTTCACGTAAAATACGCGTTCATACGTGTGATTGTGCAAAAACAGTGTTGCAATGCAACATGTAATAACGTGTTTTGGTGTAAAACACGCATTCTTGCACAACATGCACAACGTTGCATGTTTGTACACAAAATGTGCACTATTGCGTATTTTCACGTAAAATACGCGTTCATACGTGTGATTGTGCAAAAACAGTGTTGCAATGCAACATGTAATAACGTGTTTTGGTGTAAAACACGCATTCTTGCACAACATGCACAACGTTGCATGTTTGTACACAAAATGTGCACTATTGCGTATTTTCACGTAAAATACGCGTTCATACGTGTGATTGTGCAAAAACAGTGTTGCAATGCAACATGTAATAACGTGTTTTGGTGTAAAACACGCATTCTTGCACAACATGCACAACGTTGCATGTTTGTACACAAAATGTGCACTATTGCGTATTTTCACGTAAAATACGCGTTCATACGTGTGATTGTGCAAAAACAGTGTTGCAATGCAACATGTAATAACGTGTTTTGGTGTAAAACACGCATTCTTGCACAACATGCACAACGTTGCATGTTTGTACACAAAATGTGCACTATTGCGTATTTTCACGTAAAATACGCGTTCATACGTGTGATTGTGCAAAAACAGTGTTGCAATGCAACATGTAATAACGTGTTTTGGTTTAAAACACGCATTCTTGCACAACATGCACAACGTTGCATGTTTGTACACAAAATGTGCACTATTGCGTATTTTCACGTAAAATACGCGTTCATACGTGTGATTGTGCAAAAACAGTGTTGCAATGCAACATGTAATAACGTGTTTTGGTTTAAAACACGCATTCTTGCACAACATGCACAACGTTGCATGTTTGTACACAAAATGTGCACTATTGCGTATTTTCACGTAAAATACGCGTTCATACGTGTGATTGTGCAAAAACCAGTGTTGCAATGCAACATGTAATAACGTGTTTTGGTTTAAAACACGCATTCTTGCACAACATGCACAACGTTGCATGTTGTACACAAAATGC